>NW_027258399.1:0-17500 GCF_045791955.1 Oncorhynchus clarkii lewisi
GAACTATCATATTGTAATGAAACAGCAGGGAGCAAGTCTTGAACACTTGACCTCCTAACCCGATGTCCGGCGCGCTATCGACTGTGCCGCAAAAGCATACCCGTGCAGCAGAGTCGATTTCAGCGGTAATAAACCCAGGGTCGTTACACTACTCCCTCCTTTCAAAGAGCGCGTCCTCGCGCTAGCTTGCGGCTCTACATCTTACAGGAACGCGCTCACCGGCCAAGGACACGCACTGTTGTGGATGCAAGGTCCAATCCCACTTCTGACACCAGTGTAATGAAACAGCAGGGAGCAAGTCAAAAGCATGCTCGTGCGGCAGAGTCGATTTCCCCGGTTATAAACCCAGGGTCGTTACAATATGATGTGGTTAGCTGACATTAAATACCTATCCAGGCGTTGTAAGATATAGCTTTAGTCAGCTTGCGTCAGTAAGGTAGTCACCGCAGGAACTCAACACAGCAGTTCCAAGAAATCACGTGACTGACTAGAAAGCAAAAACATTCATAAGAACCCAAACATTGCTATAAATTATTGGCTGCATCTCCAATTGTAGACATATGACTCCACTTAGTGATTCATTTTTCTCTATTTCTGCTTTTTGTATCTCCTCTCTTTGGCTGTAAAAATGGATGTGTTTTTATGTGACTTGGCTCTGACCTAACATAATCGTTTGTGGTGCTTTCGCCGTAAAGCCTATTTGAAATCGGACACTGTGGTGGGATTAACAAGAAGTGTATCTTTAAAATGGTGTAAAATACTTGTATGTTTGAGGAATTTTAATTATGAGATTTCTGTTGTTTGAATTTGGCGCCCTGTACTTTCACTGGCTGTTGTCCTATCGATTCCGTTAGCGGGATCTCAGCCCCAAAAGGTTTTAACCAGTCGGCGAAAGCCAACATCTTTCAAGACAGCGAACGTTGCATATGGTCTTTTTGTTATCTTCCTTTCAAACTTCAAAATAGATCCACACTGCAGACCTTGTGGGCTTGATCAGGAATGCTGTGTTGCACGTGTAGCGCTGTATTTTTCAATGTGTCATTATGTCATCTACCTACGTTATATAGGTATGCTCGTCATCTACCTATGTTATATTGGTATGCACGTCATCTACCTATGTTATATAGGTATGCACATCATCTACCTACGTTATATAGGTATGCACGTCACCTACCTACGTTATATAGGTATGCACGTCAGCCTTTACATGGGTTTTGCACATCGGCATTAAATTAAAATAAATCGGGCCAATGCCGATGTTGGCATTTTTAGCTAATATCGTCCGATTCAGATATGCTTACCAATATATTGTGCATCCCTACTATGCTCCTATAAACCAATGAGGAGATGGGAGAGGCGAGATTTGCAGCGCCTAAAGCATCACCAATAGAACCAAGATCTATTTTAGCACCTGGCTATGCAGACGCTCGTTGACGTGCGCAAGAAGTGTGGATGCAATGACTGAATAACATGTATGTGGTCAGCATGTTAGACTGAGAGTCTAATGCATTAACACTGCACACGATTGAAATGCTGCATGCCAAGATAGACCAGAGAAAAGAGACTGTTGATATTGCAACCACACAAGTCAAAAGGCGTTTCAGCAGTATGAACAAAATTGAAACTGTTTTTAACATCCCTGTAACTGTCACTTCTGCGGAGAGATCATTTTCTAAACTAAAACTCATAAAGGCCGGAACCCTGAACCTAACGACCCGGAGAAAACATTTGATTACAAAATAGTTGGACTTCAGTACACCAGGGAAGTCTCTCAAATTGGATTTCATTTACCTTGAATATTGCAGCCCATTTGTGTAGGCTGTTAGCCATATAAAACCTGCTGAGTTCAACAATACATAGTGGCTGAATTTATCCTCAAGCCGACTACTTTTTTCATCAGTGTTAGGCTATTTGATATGTATTTATTTTTAAGTATATAAATAGCATCTCAACACTGTATATTCTGTAGCTATATTCTGCATAATGAAACAATCCATATTAAGCTACTGTTTTGAGGGTGGACTGACTGAATTATTTGGCATTAATAGACTGGTTTTATGCACAACTTTCTATCCAAGCTGGAAGGGAGCGTGATGTCATGAAGGTTTGGGTGGCCTATACAGCACATTTGTGCATATATAAAAAACGATCTACTGGTATCTGATAAGTATGCTGTTTCGCTTTGTGAAATGTTAGGCTTAACATGAGAAAATGACCAAATAGGCCTACCAATATACATGTATCCATTACCTAAAGCAAAGGTTAGCCCTGGCACAGCAGAAGGCCAATCATCGATAGGCATGTCCCAATTTCAGCACCATGGACAGTGGTTGGTAGGCCATACTAGTAGTATATTTTTATTTTAGGGAGGGGGAGAGAGCCTTAAGCCAGTGTCTGTGACATAGCAAAGCAATTTATTTAACAATGCAAATACAAAAATGACATTTGGTATAGGCATTCCTCAGACGATATGAAAACAAGGGGATCCCATTTCAAGTGTAACCAGGAAGCAAGTTATTGTGCACATTATAAATGGCTGCCATAATAGCTGGTATTTGAACAATAAAAACTGTCATGCAACAGATAAAAGCCTGGTACAAACATTCCTCAGATTATATGAAGACATCCTAGAAGGGGTACTCATTTAAAAATGTACCAAAATGTCCGCCAACGGAGATGGAAATGAATCCCTAGTCATATTTAAAACAGCTTATGACATAACATTTTCACTCAAAACAACATGACATCAAGTCATGCAACAAACGTATTCCTTAAATTGTGATTAGTGAAGAAAAAAATATTTAGGGTCCTGTTTCACATGGTGCTGGGCCGGCACCTGAACGAATCAGATGGACAGCCATTTGATTTCCAAGAAGGGGCTCCTTTTACCCCACGGGACCTTTGTGTTTTAAATGGGTTTTATAGTAAAAACATGTCATTTAACTCTAAACATGTATTCCCTTATAATGTGGAATGAACACAGCCAGTCATGACGTTTTCATCTGATTGTCAAACAAATCACTTAAAAAAAATACAGCAGGTCACCTTCACACCTTTGTCCAAAATAATTCCAGCATCCGAACAAAACACTGCGCGCCCGCCAACTTTAAAAAAATAAGTGGCTGACACTACCTCATTAGAGAAAGCATCTGAGCGAGCAAAACAACGCCCCCTCGGTCTTACCATATGCATCCCATGTATCTGATGCTGTCTGACCAAAAAGAGTATGACATGCCACACTCATTTCGGCCAGACAACAGCAGACACAGTGGGGCAAAAAAGTATTTAGTCAGCCACCAATTGTGTAAGTTCTCCCACTTAAAAAGATGAGAGAGGCCTGTAATTTTCATCATAGGTATACTTCAACTATGACAGACAAAATTAGAAAATAAAATCCAGAAAATCACATTGTAGGATTTTTTATGAATTTATTTGCAAATTATGGTGGAGAATAAGTATTTGGTCAAAAACAAAAGTTTATCTCAATACTTTGTTATATACCCTTTGTTGGCAATGACAGAGGTCAAACATTTTCTGTAAGTCTTCACAAGGTTTTTACACACTGTTGCTGGTATTTTGGTCCATTCCTCCATGCAGATCTCCTCTAGAGCAGTGATGTTTTGGGGCTGTTGCTGGGCAACACGGACTTTCAACTCCTTCCAAAGATTTTCTATGGGGTTGAGATCTGGAGACTGGCTAGGTCACTCCAGGACCTTGAAATGCTTCTTACGAAGCCACTCCTTCATTGCCCGGGCAGTGTGTTTGGGATCATTGTCATGCTGAAAGACCCAGCCACGTTTCATCTTCAATGCCCTTGCTGATGGAAGGAGGTTTTCACTCAAAATCTATTGATACATGGCCCCATTCATTCTTTCCTTTACACGGATCAGTCGTCCTGGTCCCTTTGCAGAAAAACAGCCCCAAAGCATGATGTTTCCACCCCCATGCTTCACAGTAGGTATGGTGTTCTTTGGATGCAACTCAGCATTCTTTGGCCTCCAAACACAACGAGTTGAGTTTTTACCAAAAAGTTATATTTTGGTTTCATCTGACCATATGACCATATATCCAATCTTCTTCTGGATCATCCAAATGCTCTTTAGCAAACTTCAGACGGGCCTGGACATGTACTGGCTTAAGCAGGGGGACACGTCTGGCACTGCAGGATTTGAGTCCCTAGCGGCATAGTGTGTTATTGATGGTAGGCTTTGTTACTTTAGTCCCAGATCTCTGCAGGTCATTCACTAGGTCCCCCCGTGTGGTTCTGGGATTTTTGCTCACCGTTCTTGTGATCATTTTGACCCCACGGTGTGAGATCTTGCGTGGAGCCCCAGATCGAGGGAGATTATCAGTAGTCTTGTATGTCTTCCATTTCCTAATAATTGCTCCCACAGTTGACTTCTTCAAACCAAGCTGCTTACCTATTGCAGATTCAGTCTTCCCATCCTGGTGCAGGTCTACAATTTTGTTTCTGGTGTCCTTTGACAGCTCTTTGGTCTTGGCCATAGTGGGGTCTTTTATACTGATAACAAGTTCAAACAGGTGCCATTAATACAGGTAACGAGTGGAGGACAGAGGAGCCTCTTAAAGAAGTTGTTACAGGTCTGTGAGAGCCAGAAATCTTGCTTGTTTGTAGGTGACCAAATACTTATTTTCCACCATAATTTGCAAATAAATTCATTAAAAATTCTACAATGTGATTTTCTGGATTTTTTTTCCCTCATTTTGTCTGTCATAGTTGAAGTGTACCTATGATGAAAATTACAGGCCTCATCTCTTTAAGTGGGAGAACTTGCACAATTGGTAGCTGACTAAATACTTTTTTGCCCCACTGTACATGGCTACATTTACTGGAGACAGAGGGGGTGCTGTTTCGCTCGCATGGATGCTTTATCTGAGTTTGATGCCTGTTTCTGTTGGCACACGTTTGTCAAATAAATATATTTCATTTGGATGGTCAAGGAGGTAGGGCGGGCCAGACCCCATAAGGCCTGCCCATAACTCCGACCCTGAGTGGATGACAATCCAGCATCATTTTGCTGCCACACATCAGGAGTTCTCTGTAAACTTGGTCAGCCTCTGGTAAGAGTGTCATCAAAGGTGTCCAGGAATCAACTGGCTTTGTCTTTACTGTCCATCCAGTAGTTTCTGGTGAAAGTGCCAACTGAATGGTTTTCAGATTTGTTGACGAAATGCTTGTTTGGTACACTGCTCTGTTTGAATGTTGTAGTAGTGCAGCCTGTGATGTTCTCCATCTAGAATGACCTATTGGAGAAGAGCTTCTTCCTCAGATCATTGACACAATCTAGGCTGGTTGTCTCATCATAGAGAACACCGGTATCTCTCAAAGAATGTGAAAGTGGACATATCCAGATCATGGTGTTGAAATGGTTCAGCTGCCGTGGAAACAAAGGCATCAGTCCCCTCTGGGCATTTCCATGTAAAAGGACCCATGAGCAGCAACATGTCAAGTTCATAGGATATAAAATAAATTGTGCTTATATAAATGTAGTAGTTCTAAACCTGCGACTGCCTCCTCCGCTCTACCCTAGTGACAGGGTGCTTCAACAAAGTACTGAGTAAAGAGTCGGAATACTTATATAAATTTAGTAGTTCTAAACCTGCGACTGCCTCCTTCGCTCTACACTAGTGACAAGGTGCTTCAACAAAGTACTGAGTAAAGGTTCGGAATACTTATGTAAATGTAGTAGTTCTAAACCTGCGACTGCCTCCTCCGCTCTACCCTAGTGACAGGGTGCTTCAACAAAGTACTGAGTAAAGAGTCGGAATACTTATGTAGATGTGACATCAGTTTATTTTTAATACATTTGCAAAAATGTCAAAAACCCTGTTTTTGCTTTGTCATTATGGAGTGTTGTGTGTACAGTCAATTGATGCGGAAAAAAAACAATTTCATCCATTTTAGAATAAGGCTGTAACGTAATAAAATATGGGGGAAAAAAATCAAGGGGTATGATCAGTGTCTTGCATGTAGAGGATGGGTTCTAGTAGAAACAGAGCCCCTGTCCAGAAACAACCCCTTCCTATAGGAACTGGTGGAGATCTGAGAGGGTTGGACAGGCTTAAGCAATGTGGTGAAATTCCATCAGAGGACAAGGTGGAGCTATGACTATATTATATCCTATCAAGTCCTCTCAGATCTCTACAAGTGTCTGAAGGGGAAGGGTTGTTCCCGGAAAGGAACAGACACATATTTCCATAATAATAATTTATTATTCCAACCAGCAACAGACCAACCAACATCCCAGCCAGCAGAAGGGTTTACTAGTTAGCTACATACATGATTTCATAAATAAATGTTAAATCAACAAGATTCTCAGCTTTAAAAAAGAAAGTGCATTACACTCCCTCGGTTGTTCCATGGACATATGGGTCGGTGTTTGTACCATTGTCATTATGACATCATCAATATGGGACAGAACAGTGGAATTATTTGGATGGATACACACAGTTGTCCAGACTCTGTAAATCATGCTGTTTAAACAGTGCAGTAACAAAGAGACTCTCTGGCCAGTACAGTTGAGTGTGACTGGCTACGTCCCAATACACTGGCTTATGTATCCTCCTCCTCCTTTCCTACAGATCACTAGCTAGATTAAGTGGTTAGAACTCGTTAGAAATGTTAATAGCATAGCCATAAACCTTTTTCAGTCCCCTCATATCAGTTGATATGATATATGGCTGGGACTTTTTCCTGACAAAGTGACCCGACTAGGAAAACCTCCAGGTCTATAACTAAAGCCTGGATTTTTCCCTGGTCTGGTCATGTATAGCTTCTCCTAGAAGGAAAGGGTTATGACGAAAGGAAGAGACAAAGCCTGTGAGCCACAATGGCCTGGTATGCCTGGGTCCTCCAGGCCAGCAGAGGGAGACAAACACACCTTAAGCTCTGGGGACAACAGACAAAATGGCATCCTATTTTGACCACGTGGGCCCTGGTCAAAAGTAGTGCACTATATAGGGAAAAGGGTGCCATTTCAGATACAGAGAGTCAACCTCAACAGGTACGGAACCAGTAGCCCTATGAAATGAAGAGTGGAGTGATTCTCATCAATAGTGTCAAAAAACATTATAGTAAAGATTATATTCACCTCACTAACTTTATATGAAATGATTACACAGTTCTCTAATCTCACACACGGGTACGGGGAAATTACCTGCGAACCACTAACATTTCAAAACAGACAACAAGGGACAAACCTGAGTCATTCAGTCACACACACACTTTCTCTCCCTCTGACACACACACACAGACAGAACTTAGAGTGAAATAATCAGTACAATACGTAAATAAGCTAGGAGAATAGCTTTTCCTGCTGTTTCAAAGATACACAAGCTGTTAAAAATTCACACACACACACACACAGGATACCTGGATCATAGTGGGTTATGGGAAGAAGAAGCACCTGTTTGAATTCAATACAAATCTCAAGCACCACCCAGATCAGTGAAAAATCATTAGTAGGAATCAAATAGAAAGATTCAGAGTGTAGAAAGTGAGTGAACAAACCAGCGACACACTGCAGTTATCAAATGGCGCCAGGTCAACAACCAATATATAAGATCTCACATCAATAACCCACTTCTGGTTTCCTATTCTGCTTCTCCCAATACAACCACCAGTGTCCCCACCAACTCCTCAATCACACACACACACGCACACACACACACACACTGTTCATCCACTTCAGGTAGTAGTAGTAGTAATCATCAACATCATCAGTTCCTAATAGTAATAATAAATAGTAATAGCGACAATAAACAGAACCAGTCAAAGTCTCAGTAATGTCACTGGTGTTAATGTTGTTGTTGGCCAGTCAGCCCACTAGGGGGAGTCCTTCCTAAGTCTGTGCCTCTGGTAGGGGTAGCCCAGGCACGCAAGGTGCGGTCGGAGGAGCAAGACCATTCGCCCCGCAACAAAGCAGTCCCTTGGTTGCCGTGGCAGCTGAAGGGTCACTGATGCCCCCCCCGTTGAGGTTCCGGTAGGGTCGTCGGGGCGGAACGCGGCGAGGGGTCGGCACCCCCTTCAGGCACACGGATGGAAAGCTCAGACCAATCAGACAGCAGCCCGGACAGGAAATGACCTCATCTTGTTCAGGGGCGGGGCCAGCAGGGGGGCCCGGGATTGCGGTGCGGTAGCCGCTAGCCCTCCAGCCAATCGGACGGCCGATGACCACCATCGCCGAGATGTTGTTGTTGTCCAGATGAGGGAGAGGGAGGGAGGAAGGGGCATGGGAGACTGGGTGACGCCAGCCGTTAGGCTGCAGAAACAGGGAGGAAGAGGACGAGGCTGGGTGTAGTAGATGTCTCCCTGGTGTAGGGACAGCGCCCTCTAGTGTGTCAGGAGACCTGCTGCAGTCCATAGGCTCCCCCAGAGAAAAACCTTCCTCCTCTTCCTCTTCCAGAGGACCCAGAGACACCATGTCCAGAGGCAGCCCTGAATCATCTGACACGTCCTCCACCATCCCTCCCTTCTCCTTCCTCCTTTCATCCTCCACCATCCCTCCCTTCTCCTTCCTCCTTTCATCCTCCACCATCCCTCCCTTCTCCTTCCTCCTTTCATCCTCCCCCTCCTCTTCCTCCTCTTTCCCCAAGCGCTGCAGGTCGGGGTCCCGGAGGAGGGAGAGGGTTCGCCCCGGCTCAGGGGTGCAGGGGAGAGACTGGCAGCGTCGGGGGGGCCCGCGGAGTAAGAGGTTTCCCCTGAGGGGGGGAGAGGCGCAGGTGTCAGGCTGCTGGGGAAGGGTGAAGGTCAGGGAGATGACAGACTTGCTGGGGGTGTCGTAGAGCTTGATGCGGCCCCCGTTCAGGTCCTGCCGCAGGGAGAAGGGGTTGACCCGGGCCGGGGTGCCGAGTGGGGGCGTCGTTGGTGGAAGCATTTCAGACTGGCTCCGTGACAACTGCTGGTCGCCGGGGCGACAGAGGGAACTCCGTCGTCGGTAGGGGCTGATGTGGCCAGTGGGGGGTTTTGAGGAGAGACAATCGCCCAGAGGGATGGCCGTCTTCCTCTCCTCCTCTCCTCTCTCCATCCCCTCCAGCAAGACCACTATCTCAGAGAATGAGGGACGTAACTTTGCATTCATCTGAGAAAGAGGGAGAAACAGAGTGAGGGGAGCAGGAAGAGTGTAAACAGTGCATACTTTTTCAAATGTATGGTTGGTTTTAGGTTGTCAATCTGTGCATTTACAGTAAGTACAGTGCCTTGCGAAAGTATTCGGCCCCCTTGAACTTTGCGACCTTTTGCCACATTTCAGGCTTCAAACATAAAGATATAAAACTGTATTTTTTTGTGAAGAATCAACAACAAGTGGGACACAATCATGAAGTGGAACGACATTTATTGGATATTTCTAACTTTTTTAACAAATCAAAAACTGAAAAATTGGGCGTGCAAAATTATTCAGCCCCCTTAAGTTAATACTTTGTAGCGCCACCTTTTGCTGCGATTACAGCTGTAAGTCGCTTGGGGTATGTCTCTATCAGTTTTGCACATCGAGAGACTGACATTTTTTCCCATTCCTCCTTGCAAAACAGCTCGAGCTCAGTGAGGTTGGATGGAGAGCATTTGTGAACAGCAGTTTTCAGTTCTTTCCACAGATTCTCGATTGGATTCAGGTCTGGACTTTGACTTGGCCATTCTAACACCTGGATATGTTTATTTTTGAACCATTCCATTGTAGATTTTGCTTTATGTTTTGGATCATTGTCTTGTTGGAAGACAAATCTCCGTCCCAGTCTCAGGTCTTTTGCAGACTCCATCAGGTTTTCTTCCAGAATGGTCCTGTATTTGGCTCCATCCATCTTCCCATCAACTTTAACCATCTTCCCTGTCCCTGCTGAAGAAAAGCAGGCCCAAACCATGATGCTGCCACCACCATGTTTGACAGTGGGGATGGTGTGTTCAGCTGTGTTGCTTTTACGCCAAACATAACGTTTTGCATTGTTGCCAAAAAGTTCAATTTTGTTTTCATCTGACCAGAGCACCTTCTTCCACATGTTTGGTGTGTCTCCCAGGTGGCTTGTGGCAAACTTTAAACAACACTTTTTATGGATATCTTTAAGAAATGGCTTTCTTCTTGCCACTCTTCCATAAAGGCCAGATTTGAGAAATATACGACTGATTGTTGTCCTATGGACAGAGTCTCCCACCTCAGCTGTAGATCTCTGCAGTTCATACAGAGTGATCATGGGCCTCTTGGCTGCATCTCTGATCAGTCTTCTCCTTGTATGAGCTGAAGGTTTAGAGGGAAGGCCAGGTCTTGGTAGATTTGCAGTGGTCTGATACTCCTTCCATTTCAATATTATCGCTTGCACAGTGCTCCTTGGGATGTTTAAAGCTTGGGAAATCTTTTTGTATCCAAATCCGGCTTTAAACTTCTTCACAACAGTATCTCGGACCTGCCTGGTGTGTTCCTTGTTCTTCATGATGCTCTCTGCGCTTTTAACGGACCTCTGAGACTATCACAGTGCAGGTGCATTTATACGGAGACTTGATTACACACAGGTGGATTGTATTTATCATCATTAGTCATTTAGGTCAACATTGGATCATTCAGAGATCCTCACTGAACTTCTGGAGAGAGTTTGCTGCACTGAAAGTAAAGGGGCTGAATAATTTTGCACGCCCAATTTTTCAGTTTTTAATTTGTTAAAAAAGTTTGAAATATCCAATAAATGTCGTTCCACTTCATGATTGTGTCCCACTTGTTGTTGATTCTTCACAAAAAAATACAGTTTTATATCTTTATGTTTGAAGCCTGAAATGTGGCAAAAGGTCGCAAAGTTCAAGGGGGCCGAATACTTTCGCAAGGCACTGTATGTACACAGAGTCAATAATGCTTGCAATTATTATGAAGTCAGTCAATCTGTCAGGCTGTCAGTCAGTCTGCATCTTACATTGCAGCAGAGGACTGCAAGGTTGAGGAATGGTGTTGGACAGTCACCAACCAGGTTCTCAAAGGCATCCACATCTAGTCCAAAGTCCTGCACACACAGAGGATCATCATCATCATCTTTTCATGTAGCCGACTAGCTGTCAATCAGTTTGTCTGACTATGTTAAAATAATATACATGTTGTAGTTCTCCATCATATCAACTAGATGGAGACATACACTGTGACAGAGTTATCCTCATTAAAGTTGTAGTTCTCCATCATATCAACTAGATGGAGACATACACTGTGATAGAGTTATCCTCATTAAGGTGGAACTGACAGCATTTTATCAACATGAAATCTCATTCAAATCTGTTCATACAGTAAAAATGACATATTTTTTTAGAAGATTTCTGACAAGCGAGCACTTAGACATTGTCATTTTCACATTGTCATACATTCTTAGAATATTTGGGAATTACATACTGAATACTAAGTAAAAATAAATATGGAATGGAAAAGCAGCCTTGTGTTTGGACAATTAATAGGCCCTAATTAAATCGGCCATTCCGATTAAATCGGTCGACCTCTAGTCGTTACAGTAGTGAAAACACTGTCAGTTCCACTTTAAACCTCACATGTAGCTGGAACTGCTGCCCTGTACTGCAGTGATTAAATATCCAAGTCTTCCACTGCAGTTACATGTGATAATGTGCAATAAGGACAGGGAGGGCACTTATTTTCAGGGTCAAAGTGGAAAAAAAGTGGTGTAGAAAGGGTTTGGATTAAGGGTTTACACGGTCAGTTTGTTGTGTGATAGTATGAAACCATTGATTTAGGGTTGTGCGATCAGGGAAAAAGGAAAAGCATTGGTTAACTGTGTGCCTGTCATAAACTGTGGGGTTGTGTGTGTGTGTGTGTGTGTGTGTGTACCTCAGTGCGAGGTAGGAAGTCCGGATCAGCCTCTATCCGGGCGATGATCTCACACAGGATGATTCCATAGGCAAACACATCCACCTAGGGGTCAGAGTCGGCCAATCACATCTAATCAATAACATCTCACTTGAAATATCCACAATAATACACCTTGGAAGAGTCTGGTCATTTGCTAGCAGCATACATATTAGCAGGACCCACTAGACACAACCAGAAAAACACAGCAGGAACATGGAACAGTTGTCCTTCCAGATTGTTTTATAGCAGAGTATTGTTGCATTATATTACTGTTTGCTTCATCTAATGATGCACCCGGACCAGTGAGATAACAGCCAGGAAACAGTTGACTACTGTCAAAGATTTGTATAACTTAACTGAGATAAACCACAGCCTGTCGTTTCCAAAGGAAACAAATGAGCCATAGTGGGCAGAACAAGCAAGGAGGTGGGCAGAGCCAAGCAGAGATCCCATTGGCTCATTCTACCATGCATTTGCATATGTTCATTAGGTAACGCCTACTCTGTAGTGCACGTGTGCAATAACTCAATTCGCCTTTGCACTCCTTCTAAACAATACAACTCTGGCAAAGGGTAAAGTCTACAAAACTTTGTTCACTCTTTTCATAACAGATTGTAGTTGTGGGAACAGAAAAGTATTGAGATCAAATGTTTCATCGATGAGTAAATTAGCAGAATATCGCCCAAAATCCATCTTCTCCCACTGCCGTCCTCTGGGCTTCCTGTCATCACCATATTTGTTAGTGAGTGGAAACACCAACCGGATGCTTCATATTTATACATCCGGTGAAATGTCTGTCTCATTGTTCTATCTGTGCTTCTGTTAGTACCTTTTCATCATAGAGCTCTCCTCTCAGCACTTCCGGGGCCATCCAGTAGGGGGAGCCCACCACGGCCAGAGGCTGCTGATCAACCCCGTCACTGGAGGAGAGGAAAATAATACATTCATATAGAACACATTTATTCAAAAACACATTTATTTAAAAACAGAATAGAAGATATAATGCATTTAACTAACTCATCTAGACTGTAGGCTATATGTGCAGTCATGGCACTAACCTGCAGTCGAATATGGGGAGACAGCACTAACCTGTAGTCTGGAATCTCTCACAGCACTAACCTGTAGTCTGGAATCTTCTCACAGCACTAACCTGTAGTCTGGAATCTTCTCACAGCACTAACCTGTAGTCTGGAATCTTCTCACAGCACTAACCTGTAGTCTGGAATCTTCTCACAGCACTAACCTGTAGTCTGGAATCTTCTCACAGCACTAACCTGTAGTCTGGAATCTTCTCACAGCACTAACCCTGGAATCTTCTCACAGCACTAACCTGTAGAATCTTCTCACAGCACTAACCTGTAGTCTGGAATCTTCTCACAGCACTAACCTGTAGTCTGGAATCTTCTCACAGCACTAACCTGTAGTCTGAATCTTCTCACAGCACTAACCTGCAGTCTAGAATCTTCTCACAGCACTAACCTGTAGTCTGGAGCATCTTCTCACAGCACTAACCTGTAGTCTGGAATCTTCTCACAGCACTAACCTGTAGTCTGGAATCTTCTCACAGCACTAACCTGTAGTCTGGAATCTTCTCACAGCACTAACCTGTAGTCTGGAATCTTCTCACAGCACTAACCTGTAGTCTGGAATCTTCTCACAGCACTAACCTGTAGTCTGGAATCTTCTCACAGCACTAACCTGTAGTCTGGAATCTTCTCACAGCACTAACCTGTAGTCTGGAATCTTCTCACAGCACTAACCTGTAGTCTGGAATCTTCTCACAGCACTAACCTGTAGTCTGGAATCTTCTCACAGCACTAACCTGTAGTCTGGAATCTTCTCACAGCACTAACCTGTAATCTGGAATCTTTTCACAGCACTAACCTGTAGTCTGGAATCTTCTCTGCCAGACCAAAGTCTCCCACTACTGCAGTGAACACACCATTCTCACAGCGTACCAGACAGTTCTATAAGAGAGAGAGGGGAGAGAGAGAGAAGAGAGAAAGAGAGAAGAAAGAGAGAGAGAGAGAGAAGAAAGAGAGAGAGAGAGAGAAGAGAGAGACATAGAGACAGAGAGGAAAGAGAGAAGAAAGAGAGAAGAAAGAGAGAAGAAAGAGAGAAGAAAGAGAGAGTAGAGAGAGCATATGAGTGTGTGTGAGATGAAATTAACAATTAATGCAAGATGAAGTGAAGGGAAGAGTTATTGTGTGTCTGTCTGGTCCCCTATATGCTCCTATCTCCTACCTTGGAGGTGAGGTCTCTGTGGAAGATGCCCTTGCTGTGGAGGTACTGCAGGCCACAGGCGATGTCCTGAGACAGACACATCCTCACCGACCACGACAGATACCTGTCACTGTCCAGCAGCTGCTCCAGGTTACCCCCGTTGATGTACTGTAGGTAACCATGACAACATCACACACAGTTAATGAGATTGAGTCCATTCCAGACACACATATTCTGTGCATGCCTACACATATTACATGATCATTAACCCTACACTAAATTGATGTGGTTCCTGAGACGTTAAACATTTCCATAGGCATTGTAAGGACGTAATATTCTGTAGAGACCTTAGCCTGTTCTTTGCAGGCCTGTGTAAAATTTTATTTAAATGGAATGCAACCCTCATCTTCATTACTTTTTATGGTATTTTTATGTATACAGCCTATTCTGTTATCATGGACACTATTGTCTCTGGAAGATAAAATGCAAGGACTCCCTCCAGAGAGACAGAATCCGGATGAGTTTACCTCAGTTAGAGCATGGAGCTGGCCCTCCTGTACACACACTCCCAGGAACCTGAGCAGAGAGGGAGAGCATTCAAAACACACCGAAAACATCCAGAATACATCATCTACACAGGTAAAAACAACTATGTGATTTCAAACCTAGTTGACAAGAGGTTTCAATGATTCCAATAATGTCTTACATTTGAAGAGAGTTTGTGTGTGTCTGTCCTCTGTTCTGATAATGGTTTTGCACCATTTTACAGGCTAGTTTTCTGCCCGTCCGTCTTTCCAGATTACATGTTGTTTTTAATTGACAGCAGTTGTGTCTTTTCCCTTGGGTGGTGCTGCTGAGAGTTGACGCAAGTTCTACCCACAGCAAAGGTAGGCTACTACCACAAAGATTATAAGAACCCCTTCCATCTGTGACAACAACACAGTGCTACTACTAAATGGTCTGAGCGAGGGTGACAGGGCAGCTGTGCAATATGCACTGCACATAGCCAAGTGTGTGTGTGTGTGTGTGTGTGTGTGTGTGTGTGTAGCTCTAGACATACCCAAGTATATTGGGGTGGCAGAGCCGGTTCATAAGCTGGACCTCCCTGAGCATGTTGGCCTTGTTGCTGGCCAGAGTGTTCATCTTTAGGGCCATCACCTGGCCTGTGATCCTGTGCTGCACCTGCAGGGGGAGACAGAGAGCAGCACTGCTTCAGACAACCATAGAGATTATTATTAAAATAAAAATATTTAACCTTTATTTAACTAGATCAGTCAGTTAAGAATTGTATTTGTTATTTACAATGGCTCCTCTCTCTCAGATGGTGAGAGAGAGGACTGGGTGGTATTCACTAGAGACAACCATAGAGATGAGGTGAGAGAGAGGACTGGGTGGTATTCACTAGAGACTACCATAGAGATGAGGTGAGAGAGAGGACTGGGTGGTATTCACTAGAGACAACCATAGAGATGGTGAGAGAGAGGACTGGGTGGTATTCACTAGAGACAACCATAGAGATGAGGTGAGAGAGAGGACTGGGTGGTTTTCACTAGAGACAACCATAGAGATGGTGAGAGAGAGGACTGGGTGGTATTCACTAGAGACAACCATAGAGATGAGGTGAGAGAGAGGACTGGGTGGTATTCACTAGAGACAACCATGGTGAGAGAGAGGACTGGGTGGTATTCACTAGAGACAACCATAGAGAGAGAGAGGACTGGGTGGTATTCACTAGAGACAACCATAGAGATGAGGTGAGAGAGAGGACTGGGTGGTATTCACTAGAGACAACCATAGAGATGGTGAGAGAGAGGACTGGGTGGTATTCACTAGAGACAACCATAGAGATGGTGAGAGAGAGGACTGGGTGGTATTCACTAGAGACAACCATAGTTTCACTAGAAACTAAATGGCAGAAAGTGGACCGAAACAGGGAACCTGGCATTGTGAACAGTGTACGAGTAGAAAAGGTGTGTACAACAGTAGTTATATAGGATGAGTCTTGACTAGAATACAGTATATAAATGGAGTAAAACAGTATGGAAACATTACTAAAGTGACCAATGTAAAGTGACCAGTGCAGTTTGTAAGGTGCAGGGTAGAGTACCGGGTGGTAGCCGGCTAGTAACAGTGACTAAAGTTCAGGGCAGGGTACTGGGCAGAGACCGGCTAGTGGAGATGATTTAACAGTCTGATGGCCTCAGTCTCTTGGTCTTGGTCCCAGCTTTGAAGCACCTGTACTGTCTCCACCTTCTAGATGGAAGCGGGATGAACAGGATGTGGCTCAGGTCCTTGATGATGTTCATGGCCTTCCTGTGACACCGGTGCTGTAGGTGTCCTGGAGGGCAGGCAGTGTGTCTTCTTCACCACGCTGTCTATGTGAAGGGAATTTTTTTTATGTCTTAAAAATAAATAAAATAAAATACAAATAATTGTAAGTTAGTCGTGTTTTTTACATTTGTGTCCTTAAATTTTTTAACAATTTTGTGACACAACGGTGGAGGCCAGCCACATCCAAATTGGTAGTTGGAGGCCAGCCGCACTGTCTGACACAACGCTGTGCCATTGCTGCAGCCGCACTGACACAACGCTCGTGGAGGCCAGCCGCACTGGACACAACGCTCGCTTAAGGAGGCCAGCCGCACTGCTTCTTGACACAACGCTCGCTTATCGAGGCCAGCCGCATGACACAACGCTGTCCTCTGACACAAACACAACCCAGCTGCACTGCTTCTGACACAACACTCGCTTACACAACGCTCGCTTAACCTGGAGGCCAGCCGAGGCCAGCCTGGAGGCCACCAATGTGTCTGGAGGCCAGCCGCAAACACGCTCGTGGAGGCCACACTTGACACAACGGCGACCGTGTGACACAACGCTCGTGGAGGCCAGCCGCATTGCGCTGGAGGCCAGCCGCAAGCCACACGAATCGCATTGCGCCCAGCAAGCCACACAAATCGCTAGTACGCGATGGGGCAAGAACATCCCTGCCGACCAAACCTTCCCATTCCCCTTGCATGGCCACGCAGTCATAGGTGAACAGAGAGTATAGAAGGGGGCTGACCAAACACCCCTGTGTGGCCACCGTGTTGAGGATCAGCGTGGCGGAGGTGTTGTAGCCCATCTATATCACTTGGGGTCGGCCTGTCAAGAAGACCAGGACTCAGTTGCACCGGGAGGTGCTGAGACCAAGGGCTCTCAACTTAGTGATGAGCTTGGAGGGTACTATGGTATTCTTCCATACAGTTGAAGTCAGAAGTTTACATACACCTTAGCCAAATACATTTAAACTCAGTTTTTCACAATTCCTGACATTTAATCCTGGTAAACATTCCCTGTCTTAGGTCAGTTAGGATCACCACTTTATTTTAAGAATGTGAAATGTCAGAATAATAGTAGAGAGAATGATTTATTTCAGCTTTTATATCTTT
>NW_027258399.1:22500-78733 GCF_045791955.1 Oncorhynchus clarkii lewisi
CAGTAATGTACTGTATCTTGGCCCAGTGAACACATTGATGTTGTGTATCAGTAATGCCATTGATGTTGTGTATCAGTAATGTACTGCATCTTGGATGAACACATTGATGTTGTGTATCAGTAATGTACTGCATCTTGGCCCAGTGAACACCAGTGAACACATTGATGTTGTGTATCAGTAATGATCTTGGCCCAGTGAACACATTGATGTTGTGTATCAGTAATGTACTGTATCTTGGCCCAGTGAACACATTGATGTTGTGTATCAGTAATGTACTGTATCTTGGCCCAGTGAACACATTGATGTTGTGAATCAGTAATGTACTGTATCTTGGCCCAGTGAACACATTGATGTTGTGTATCAGTAACGTACTGTATCTTGTCCCAGTGAACACATTGACTGTCATGTTAATAGTCTGTGGTAACGACATGGGCATTTATACAGCAGTCACGGACCTTGAGGTTTTAAAACAAACACACACAAGTCCCCACACACTGATGTGCTCACCATCACACCTTCAGTTCACAGTGAAGTTGCTATAGTTTAAATTGAAGATGCACACACTGTAAACACACACACAGAAACACACAGAGGCTGTGAGAGCCTGAGAGGTAATCAGCTTAGTGTGAGCAGTGAGCGCGACCTGTTCTCCTGTAATCACACAGTCCTCTCCTCCTCTCTGGCAGGGCAGGGGCACAGTCCCACTGAGACACACACTTCTCTGGCAGGGCACAGTGCCACTGAGACACACACCTCTCTGGCAGGGCAGGGGAACAGCACGACTGAGACACACACCTCTCAGGCAGGGCACAGTACCACTGAGACACACACCTCTCTGGCAGGGCAGAGGCACAGTGCCACTGAGACACACACCTCTCTGGCAGGGCAGGGGCACAGTACCACTGACACACACCTCTCTGGCAGGGCAGGGGCACAGTACCACTGAGACACACACCTCCCTGGCAGGGCACAGTACCACTGAGACACACACCTCTCTGGCAGGGCACAGTATCACTGAGACACACATCTCTCTGGCAGGGCACAGTACCACTGAGACACACACCTCTCTGGCAGGGCACAGTACCACTGAGACACACATCTCTCTGGCAGGGCACAGTACCACTGAGACACACACCTCTCTGGCCGGGCACAGTGCAACTGAGACACACACCTCTCTGGCAGGGCACAGTACCACTGAGACACACAACTCTCTGGCAGGGCACAGTACCACTGAGACACAAAACTCTCTGGCAGGGCACAGTGCCACTGAGACACAAAACTCTCTGGCAGGGGCACAGTACCACTGAGACACAAACCTCTCTGGCAGGGCACAGTATCACTGAGACACACACCTCTCTGGCAGGGCACAGTACCACTGAGACACAAAACTCTCTGGCAGGGCACAGTACCACTGAGACACACAACTCTCTGGCAGGGCACAGTACCACTGATACACACACCTCTCTGTCAGGGCAGGGGCACAGTACCACTGAGACACACAACTCTCTGGCAGGGCACAGTACCACTGAGACACACACCTCTCTGGCAGGGCACAGTATCACTGAAACACACACCTCTCTGGCAGGGCACAGTACCACTGATACACACACCTCTCTGGCAGGGCAGGGGCACAGTACCACTGAGACACACATCTCTCTGGCAGGGCACAGTACCACTGAGACACACACCTCTCTGGCAGGGCACAGTATCACTGAAACACACACCTCTCTGGCAGGGCACAGTACCACTGAGACACACACCTCTCTGGCAGGGCACAGTACCACTGAGACACACACCTCTCTGGCAGGGCACAGTACCACTGAGACACACACCTCTCTGGCAGGGCACAGTACCACTGAGACACACATCTCTCTGGCAGGGCACAGTACCACTGAGACACACATCTCTCTGGCAGGGCACAGTACCACTGAGACACACATCTCTCTGGCAGGGCACAGTGCCACTGAGACACACATCTCTCTGGCAGGAGAGATTCCCACCTCTTTCACCATGTCAAAATCTTTTGTTAGTATATGCTGAACAAGTCTCTAAGAAATAGACTAGATCCCTGCACAACAACAGACTAAAGAGAATAACCTTACTCCTTATAGTCCAAGGACATTACATTACTCTGGCAGCCAAATAATCCATCTAACCATGAATCGATTCTCAGTTGTGGTACAGTTCTAGAAACGTAAAGCTCTCTACTTTCATTTCACATCAACATTATTCCACAGATGCAAAATACACACTTACTGTACAATGTTTTTAACACAGTTGCAGCCGACAGTATTTTTCAGTGACAACACGTTTGTGGCGTCTGTTTTCCATTTACACAGGTGAGACGCAGATAGCTAATTGGCACAGGCAGTGCACTCAGTCTACCGTCTGTTTTCGGTAAACAAGCGCTGTACCATGGAGACATGTCCGTGTGGGAACCCTAACCGTATAAAATGTAACTTTCTTTAGCATAGAAATGTGAGTTATAGATTTGTCATGGCATTGAGCGCAAGTCTAAAAAGCGTTAGATCTGTTCTATGTGTGCTATTTCTATGCTTCCCGTTCTTAAGTTTCCCTTTTGCATCTTTTACTTTCGGTTTTGAACACCAACTTCAAAACAGCTGAATATACAATATTGTTGGTTATTGAAAACATATTTCACAGCGGATTAGATGGTACAATGATTCTCTATACTCGAGTGCTTTAATGTTCAGACCGAGCGGCGCGGCTCTTAACAAAACTCCCCCTACAGAAGACGCCTTCCTCCATTGACTTATGTGTAATGTAATGAAACGGAGAGTCATGAGCCTGGGCCAGGTAGATCCTAGCAGCTGTACTAATGAGATGTGTCTCTCAGGGGAGTCATAGGGTGGTCTGTCATCTATACTGAGCATAACAAGGTTGTCTGCCGTCAACAGTCCTACACATATTTTCCTGTGTGTGACCTATAGACCTGTAAATGATGATGAACCTTGTGTAGCAAGCTGGACTTGAGGAGGTGATGCCCTTGGTCAAAGGGTGGGCACACTACTACTTCCTGTGCCATCAAGGTTCAGACCTCATGGATCATGGCAGACAGAAGTAGTAGTATGCTGCATATATATATACATACAAGGAGGCTGGCTATACATAGTTTTTTAAGCATTGCAATATAATATTATACAGTAATGAATGAATAGGTTTTGTTAATAACTTGCATTGAAGACTCACCTTGAAGACCTCTGAAAAGAACCCTGACCCGATCTTCTCACATACGAAGTCATCGATGCGCGCCAGGCTGGAAACGGCACTCCGCAGTGCCCGGTACGACGAGGGCCTGATCCGATTGGGCGCGTGAATACCGTGCAGCAGGGGCTCCGCAGCAACCTCCGCGTCGCTACTTTCGTCGTGCTCCATCACAGCGGTGTTTTCACAGAGAGACACGTGCACGTTTAAACCGCAGTCCGGCATCCACGCGCGGTTCCCATCGCCTCGGAATGACAAATGTCCTCCGTCGTGCGAGGGGATTAATTGGTTGTTGAAACCCCGGTAGAGACCCCGTGTCGGCTGTTAAGGTCCTGATAAATCAATCGGGAAAATGAATAGGCTTTCCCTTCTCCTCACTAGATCAGCATCGCCATCACCTCTTGTCTCCCTCTCTTTCAGTCCTCATGCGGAATCCAGCGTTCGGTGCGTGAGGAGGCTTGGTTCACTTCGTCATCCCGTTAACGGGTGATACAGGCACTGAACGGTACCGTCATCGCTGCTGACGGTGGAGGAGGGAGGCGGAGGTGCATGCAGCCGGTTCCTTCTCCTATAGCCAGCCTATCACAATGTCTCAGTCGATGCAGGCTCGTCCTAGCGGCGATGGAACCTATTGCTGCATGCAAAAAGACCACAGCTGTCACTGTCAGGGAGAGAAGGAAGTCGTTTAAGAACAGCCTATTCGTTATAGTTTATAGTTCATCCAAGTCAAAGGGAAAACCTTCAACTATAGTCAGCCATTCCCCCTCTTGTTCATTTTTCTATCGCACTCTTTCAGCACCACCTCATTGCAATATATTATTCTGAATATGGTCGGCTACAATTAATCAACGCTAGCTACATTGTAGCCCTATTATTAATCCCGATCCTACGGGGTGTTCATAGGATCCAATGTTGCTGTAGCAGACGGCCGCTACTAAAGCACCTTGTGTGGCGATAAGCCATGCCCTCAGCTGCCCGCTCCTCTCCACTTGACAAATAGAGCTGGTGAATTAAGCTGACTGACCTTAACAGCGAAAATATAGATTGCTGCAAGACAGATCATCAAAATGAAACGAGCTTGATTGCACTTTCCATCAGACACTGTAGTGTTAATCATGGAAGAGCTCGCTCAGAATACAACCGTAAATTCATTACCGGGGGATTTCTGCCTGGATGATTGCTATAATGGCCGAATAAGCCGGATATCCAACGGTTTACCTGTCTTTGCAAAGCAGTATCGGATGATGTAGGAATTGTGTTGGCTTCTCGGTCAAAACAGTCACAATAAAATAATCGATCGTTACAATAACTGCAGATGGTCTATCGACGGTAAATCTACCGTGGATTTCGATCCGTTTCTTGGTCTGATTCCCAGTGCGGTCGATCTCTCTACCGTAATAATAATGTTTTCTTGAAGCGCTGCTAAACGAGCTCTCTGATTGGACGACACACGGGGCGGGGCCTGAGAGAAAATAACGTGAAGCGGAAGTGTCACTGCAATGACACTTTTTTTCTTTCTAATATTGTATTATTCTGTTCCACTGTGCCACTGATGCTTTTACTGTACACGCTGGAACCTGAAGCAATGGTGCCCCTCGCTGAAAACCCTGATGATGAGCTCAAACTACTGCAGATATTCAAACATATGGTCAGGTTAAAGATTCTGGAAATAAATATGTTTCTAAGCAAATTCAGACTCTTTTCACATTAAAGCAAGTAGCAGAATTTGAAAGCTCATTTGAATAAAATACATTTTATTGCATATTTAACTGTTGGGATGTCAGTGGACATTCAAAACAATGCGCTTTTGTATAAGGCTGCATTTTTCCTTATCTTGGCACATAAAAACCTTAGGCTACAGGACAAAACAAAAGCACCATAGCTTCCACCAGGATGCAAAACATTACCTGGGAACTCGGAAAATATACGAGGTCAAATCATGACGTCAGAAAGTCGGAGCTCTAGAATGATTTTTACCCAGTCTGTTTTCTGAACCCGGTTGGTTTGAACGCACTGAGGTCGGAAGTCGGAGAATTCTGAGTTCCCAGTTGTTTTGAAGGAGGCATAAATCCACGGCCCTGAGTGATGACAGATTCCTATTTGTGGACTGGTGTGTGCGTGGTGAATGAGGACATCATTGCGTGATTTCATTCTGAATCGCAACACTCCAATCTGTGATGATTTAGTCACAGGAACCAACGTTTTAGCCACCGTGCTTCTACATCTGCATTGCTTTCTGTTTGGGGCTTTAGGCTGGGTTTCTGTATAGCACTTTGTGACATCAGCTGATGTAAAAAGGGCTTTATAAATAAATTTGATTGAGAACACAAACAAAAACTGAATCGACTAGCTCAGGTTCCCCATTTCTCTTTCAATCATAGATCTGAACAGCACACCACCTTTGCAATGACAACCAGACATTCTATGCTATTGATAAAATGTAATTGGAACATATACTCCCCCCGCTGGTCAAATTGAAGAAGACATTGTCAGCAGAAAAGATTAGCCTACATTTCTGAGATTGTTGGTCGGTTTCCCGGATACAGATTAACACTCTTGGATTTACAAGCATGCTTAATGGCTTAATCTGTGTCCGGGAAACCAGCCTGAAGTGTACCATTGCTGCTACGGGGAAATATAAAGGTCCGTTTCACAGAGAAAATGTCAAAAACACACTTAGGAAATACAATGTTGTCCTCAGTATAATGTACATTTTATTATACTATTTGTTCTGGCATAATTGTAGTAGGACAGTAACCATTGACATTTAATATGAAACATTATCAAAGAGATCCTTTCAAATGATCATAATGTGCACATGTCTTTATACAGTAGATCACGTTAACCTTTTAACTTGTTGAAAAAGCGCCAGTCATTGAAGAGACGTGGTATATCACATCACCCCTCAATTACCCATCATTTCAACATGGACTACACCATAACACATTACATTCTCATAATACCGTCTCTCTCCAATAAGGTTCCAACGTCTCGTTAGTGGTGGACAAATACAGTGTACAGAGAGAAAACCTTACTGGACATTACACAACAAAACCCTGACGCAACATATAGCTGTCGGACAGTCACCACCCGCATCCCAAATGGCACCCTATTCCCGATATAGTGCGCTACTTTTGACCGGGACCCATAGTAGTGCAATATGTAAGTAGTGCACTATGAAAGGAATAGGGCTCTGGTCAAAAGTAGTGCACTATGTAGGGAATATGGCTCTGGTCAAATATAGAGCACTATGAAGGGAATAGGGCTCTGGTCAAATATAGGGCACTGTGTAGGGATTAGGGCTCTGGTTAAATGTAGTGTACTATATGGGGAGTCATTTGGGACACAAGCCAGGAACACACAATGACAGGACACATAAAGGCTCTTTGGACAAGCATAGGGCACTTTGTGACGGAGACACAGACATACTGTAGTGGACGAGTGACTCAGTAACCTGGCGACAGTCTGTTGTTAAAGAACGAATGAGAAGGCTGGACGACTGACAGGACGGCATGTGCAAACAGACAGTGTGAGTGTGTCTGCCTGTCTGTGTCAGTACATACATTCCTCTGTTTTCTAGGACTGTCATTCATCCCAGAATAAACATCTCTGTATATTCACGATGCGGTCGTTGACGCCCCGCGCCAGGTATCTAGCTGGGTGGTGGCCGTGGCGATGCTCCCCGGGTCTCTCCAACCGCCGAAGGTCTTCTCCAGGAACACAGCGGTGGCCAGGGAGAGACGGTCCTGCTGCTTCCCCACTACCAGCTGCAGTCCCAAGGGTAAACCCTCCGCGCTCAGCCCCAACGGACACTGGGTCACCGGAAGACCCAGAATGTTAAAGATACCTGTGAGGGATGAGAGAAGGGTACTGTGTCAGAGCTGATAAAAATGTGGAACTGTACTTCAGGCAATGGCTGTCATTTAGGGTTAGATATTTTCCTGACCAGGTAAAGATCATACAAGGCTCTGCAAACTACTGCCTACCTTCCACCACTGACACCAAGCTAGCTAAAGCACCACTGACACCAAGCTAGCTAAAGCACCACTGACACCAAGCTAGCTAAAGTACCACTGACACCAAGCTAGCTAAAGTACCACTGACACCAAGCTAGCTAAAGTACCACTGACACCAAGCTAGCTAAAGCACCACTGACACCAAGCTAGCTAAAGCACCACTGACACCAAGCTAGCTAAAGCACCACTGACACCAAGCTAGCTAAAGCACCACTGACACCAAGCTAGCTAAAGCACCACTGACACCAAGCTAGCTAAAGCACCACTGACACCAAGCTAGCTAAAGCACCACTGACACCAAGCTAGCTAAAGCACCACTGACCAGTGTAGGAGAAGTTGAAGGGGGTGAAGAGGGGATGGTGGTGTTTGGGGGCGAGGTGCGGGTGAGAGGGGTAGAGCAGCACCCCGTCTGTCCCCAACAGTTCCTCCAGGTCCTTCTGGAGAGACTCCTTCTGCTGCAGGATGAACTGGGTGGGCTGGGACCTCTGGAACATCTCTACCAGGACCAGACCTGAGAGAGAAGGTAGAGAGAGGTAGAGAGAGCGAGAGAGAGGTAGAGAGAGGCAGAGAGAGAGGTAGAGAGAGAGGTAGAGAGAGAGAGGTAAAAGGACAGTCATTTGTATGTACCAACACACTCCCAGTCTGACGTGGATCGGGACCAGTGAAACATCTCTACCAGGACCAGAACTGAGGGGAGTTCTGGTTATTTCATTTACAACAATGTGCCCCACTTTCAAGAGCACTGAGTTAAATGAAAGACAATATAACATTATCCCCAGTTACAGACAACATGACATAGTTGACAAGGGAGAGGGGGACAGGGAGAGAGAGAAAAGGAGGGAGGAACAGAGAAGTAGGGGAGGCCTACTACATGTCCTTAAACCATCACACACCATCACATAACCAACACATAACAATCACACACCTATAGCAGCCACGGTGTGCTTGGAGAGTCCCACAGTCCACTTAGCCATCTCCCATAGAGGCCACACCTTCTTCCCATGGTCAGACATCAGCTCTGCAAATGATGTGGGCTGCTGTTGGACGAACAGGCATACAGACCATTAAGGCAATACTATACATTCAAGCACTCACCAATCACTCAGAGACAAGCAAAAACTCACACAAATAGATACACACCTTTCCATCCTTCCCCGGGGCTCCCATCATCGCACTCCAGATCTGGAAGGAGTATTTGAGCTGAGGAATCTTCAGCTGCTGAACTTTGACCCCCAGGTCTGCCTCCAGACACTCTACCACCTGGGGAAGACATGGTGACACTGAATTCTCTAATGTTCTCTCCCTCCCTCTCTATTTCCATCTTCTAATCTTCCTCTGTCTCTCCTGATTCAACCATTTCCCTCATCTCTTATCTCCCCCTTTCTTTCTCCAACTCACCCTCCTCTCTCTCTCACCCTCCTCTGAGCCAGGACTAGCTGCTGGTCTATAGGAGACACCAGAGGAACTCTCCTGTCTCCCTCCCCTCCTCCCCCCCTCTCTCTCTCACCCTCCTCTGAGCCAGGACTAGCTGCTGGTCTATAGGAGACACCAGAGGAACTCTCCTGTCTCCCTCCCCTCCTCCCCCCCTCTCTCACCCTCCTCTGAGCCAGGACTAGCTGCTGGTCTATAGGAGACTCCAGAGGAACTCTCCTGTCTCCCTCCCCTCCGCTCTCTCTCACCCTCCTCTGAGCCAGGACTAGCTGCTGGTCTATAGGAGACACCAGAAGAACTCTCCTGTCTCCCTCCCCTCCTCCCCCTCTCTCTCTCACCCTCCTCTGAGCCAGGACTAGCTGCTGGTCTATAGGAGACACCAGAGGAACTCTCCTGTCTCCCTCCCCTCCTCCCCCTCTCTCTCTCACCCTCCTCTGAGCCAGGACTAGCTGCTGGTCTATAGGAGACACCAGAGGAACTCTCCTGTCTCCCTCCCCTCCTCCCCCTCTCTCTCTCACCCTCCTCTGAGCCAGGACTAGCTACTGGTCTATAGGAGACACCAGAGGAACTCTCCTGTCTCCCCCCCTCCTCCCCTCTCTCTCTCTCACCCTCCTCTGAGCCAGGACTAGCTGCTAGTCTATAGGAGAGACCAGAGGAACTCTCCTGTCTCCCTTCCCTCCTCCCCCTTTCTCTCTCTCCTCTGAGCCAGGACTAGCTGCTGGTCTATAGGAGACACCAGAGGAACTCTCCTGTCTCCCCCCCCTCCTCCCCTCTCTCTCTCTCACCCTCCTCTGAGCCAGGACTAGCTGCTAGTCTATAGGAGAGACCAGAGGAACTCTCCTGTCTCCCTCCCCTCCTCCCCCTCTCTCTCTCTCTCTCACCCTCCTCTGAGCCAGGACTAGCTGCTGGTCGACAGGAGACACCAGAGGAGAGCCTCCATCGTGAGGAACAGAAAAGAACCGAAGTCTCTTCAGATCCACCTGAGACGACAGAGACAACCTGCAGAGGGGGAGGCAGAGGGAGAGAAGACATGGTCATATCTGGGTATTATTAACGTGTAGTCATTGTTTATCTTTGATTGTTGTTGTTGTTGCCCCTCTGTACCTGTCAGCGTTGGCTCCTCCCATAACTCTGAGCATTGGCAGCAGGTCCTGGGCGTAGCGACACATTGGGCCTGTACACAAGAAACCAGGCTGCTGCCCCGAGGCCGGGGGGAACTGACCCACGTTAGATACTACACCTACAGAGAGAGAGAGAACTGACCCACGTTAGATACTACACCTACAGAGAGAGAGAGGAGAACTGACCTACGTTAGATACTACACCTACAGAGAGGAGAACTGACCCACGTTAGATACTACACCTACAGAGAGGAGAACTGACCCACGTTAGATACTACACCTACAGAGAGGAGAACTGACCCACGTTAGATACTACACCTACAGAGAGAGAGAGGAGAACTGACCTACGTTAGATACTACACCTACAGAGAGGAGAACTGACCCAAGTTAGATACTACACCTACAGAGAGGAGAACTGACCCACGTTAGATACTACACCTACAGAGACGAGAACTGACCTACGTTAGATACTACACCTACAGAGAGAGAGAGAGAACTGACCCACGTTAGATACTACACCTACAGAGAGAGAGAGAACTGACCCACGTTAGATACTACACCTACAGAGAGGAGAACTGATCCACGTTAGATACTACACCTACAGAGAGGAGAACTAACCCACGTTAGATACTACACCTACAGAGAGGAGAACTGACCCACGTTAGATACTACACCTACAGAGAGAGAGGAGAACTGACCCACGTTAGATACTACACCTGTCTAGAGGGAGGATAATGGACAATATCAGTAGAACACCCAGAAAAACACACATACCTGCAAGCAAACAAAACCACACAAACACACACAAAGGACGTGTGTTCATGTATGTTAATGATTCAACCATATATACATCAGCAACCACAGCTAATGAAGTCACTGAAACCCTTAACAAAGAGTTGCAGTCTGTTTAGGAATGGGTGGCCCGTAATAAACTGGTCCTGAACATCTCTAAAACTAAGAGCCTTGTATTTAGTACCAATCACTCCCTAAGTTCTAGACCTCGGCTGAATCTGGTAATGAATGGTGTGACTGTTGAACAAGTTGAGGAGACTCAATTACTTGGTGTTCCCTTAGATTGTAAACTGTCATGGTCAAAACATACAGATTCAATGGTTGTAAAGATGGGGAGAGGTCTGTCTGTAATAAAGAGATGCTCTGCTTTTTGACTGCACAAAGAAGGTCCTGCAGCCTCTAGTTTAGTCTGATCTTGATTATTGTCCAATCATGTGGTCAAGTGGTGCAAAGAAAGACCAAGTTAAACTGTAGCTCATTGTAATCAGAGGGCTGATATAAACACTATGCATGCCAGTCTCTCTTGGCTAACAGTTGAGAAGAGACTGACTGCATCACTTCTTCTTTTGATAAGAAACATTGGTGTTGAAAATCCCAAATTGTTTACATAGTCAACTTACGGTGCATTCGGAAAGTATTCAGACCCCTTAACCTTTTCTACATTTTGTCACGTTAGAGCCTTATTCTAAACCAGATTAAATAGTTGGTTTCCCCTCAACAATCTCCACACAATACCCCATAATGACAAAGCAAAAACAGTTTATTTTTTATTTTTAATGTTTGCTAATGTATAAAAAAATACAAAAATGAAAATATCTGATTTACATAAGTATTCAGACCCTTTACTCAATACTTTGAGGCACCTAATTACAGCCTTGAGTCTTCTTGGGTATGACGCTATAAGCTTGGCACACCTGTATCTTGACATCTTGAGATCCTCTCAAGCTCTTTCAGGTTGGATGGGGAGCATCACTGCACAGCTATTTTCAGGTCTCTCCAGAGATGTTCGATAGGGTTCAAGTCCGGGCTCTTGCTGGGCCACTCAAGGACATCCAGAGACTTGTCACGTAGCCACTCTTGCGTTGTCTTGGCTGTGTGCTTAGGGTTGTTGTCCTGTTGGAAGGTGAACCTTGGCCCCCGTTTGAGGTCCTGGAGCACTCTGGAGCAGGTTTTGATCTCTCTGCACTTTACTCTGTTCATCTTTCCCTCAATCCTGACTAGTCTCCCAGTCCCTGCTGCTGAAAAACATCCCCACTGCATTATGTTGTCATCACCATGCTTCACTGTAGGGATGGTGCCAGATTTCTCCATATATGACTCTTGGCATTCAGGCCAAACAGTTCAATCTTGGCCACAGCACCTCAGCCACGCTCAAGGTCCTAAACGAAATCATAACCGCCATCGATAAGAGACATTACTGTGCCGCCATATTCATCGACCTGGCCAAGACTTTCGACTCTGTCAATCACCACATTCTTATTGGCAGACTCGACAGCCTTGGGATCTCAAATGATTGCCTCGCCTGGTTCACCAACTACTTCTCTGACAGAGTTCAGTGGGTCAAATCGGAGGGCCTGTTGTCCGGAACTCTGGCAGTCTCTACACAGGGTTCAATTCTCGGGTCGACTCTATTCTCTGTATACATCAATGATGTCGCTCTTGCTGCTGGTGATTCTCTGATCCACCTCTACGCAGACGACAAGATTCTGTATACTTCTGGCCCCTCTTTGGACACTGTGTTAACTAACATCCAGACAAGCTTCAATGCCATACAACTCTCCTTCCATGGCCTCCAATTGCTCTTAAATACAAGTAAAACTAAATGCATGCTCTTCACCCGATCACTGCCCGCACCTGCCCGTCCGTCCAGCATCACTACTCTGGACGGTTCTGACTTAGAATACGTGAACAACGACAAATACCTGGGTGTCTGGTTAGACTGTAAACTCTCCTTCCAGACTCACATTAAGCATCTCCAATCCAGAATTGGCTTCCTATATCGCAACAAAGCATCCTTCACTCATGCTGCCAAACAAACCCTCGTAAAACTGACCATCCTACCGATCCTCGACTTCGGGGATGTCATCTATAAAATAGCCTCTAATACTCTACTCAACAAATTGGATGCAGTCTATCACAGTGCCATCCGTTTTGTCACCAAAGCTCCAGCAAATATATCTCACTGGTCACCCCCAAAGCCAATTCCTCCTTTGGTCGACTATCCTTCCAGTTCTCTGCTGCCAATGACTGGAACGAACTGCAAAAATCACTGAAGCTGGAGACTCATATCTCCCTCACTAGCTTTAAGCACCAGCTGTCAGAGTAGCTCACAGATCACTGCACCTGTACATAGCCCATCTGTAAACGGCCCATCTATCTACCTCATCCCCATACTATATTTATTTATTTATCTTGCTCCTTTGCACCCCAGTATCTCTACTTGCACATTCATCTTCTGCACATTCTACCATTCCAGTGTTTAATTGCTATATTGTAATTACTTTGCCACCATGGCCTATTTATTGCCTTAACTCCCTTATCGTACCTCATTTGCACTCACTGTATATAGACTTTTTGTTGTATTTTGTTCTACTGTATTATTGACTATGTTTTGTTTATTCCATGTGTAACTCTGTGTTGTTGTTTGTGTCGAATTGCTATGCTTTATCTTGGCCAGGTCGCAGTTGCAAATGAGAAGTTGTTCTCAACTAGCCTACCTGGTTAAATAAAGGTGTTCTCAACTAGCCTACCTGGTTAAATAAAGGTGTTCTCAACTAGCCTACCTGGTTAAATAAAGGTGTTCTCAACTAGCCTACCTGGTTAAATAAAGGTGTTCTCAACTAGCCTACCTGGTTAAATAAAGGTGTTCTCAACTAGCCTACCTGGTTAAATAAAGGTGTTCTCAACTAGCCTACCTGGTTAAATAAAGGTGTTCTCAACTAGCCTACCTGGTTAAATAAAGGTGTTCTCAACTGGCCTACCTGGTTAAATAAAGGTGTTCTCAACTAGCCTACCTGGTTAAATAAAGGTGTTCTCAACTAGCCTACCTGGTTAAATAAAGGTGTTCTCAACTAGCCTACCTGGTTAAATAAAGGTGTTCTCAACTAGCCTACCTGGTTAAATAAAGGTGTTCTCAACTAGCCTACCTGGTTAAATAAAGGTGTTCTCAACTAGCCTACCTGGTTAAATAAAGGTGTTCTCAACTAGCCTACCTGGTTAAATAAAGGTGTTCTCAACTAGCCTACCTGGTTAAATAAAGGTGTTCTCAACTAGCCTACCTGGTTAAATAAAGGTGTTCTCAACTAGCCTACCTGGTTAAATAAAGGTGTTCTCAACTAGCCTACCTGGTTAAATAAAGGTGTTCTCAACTAGCCTACCTGGTTAAATAAAGGTGGTTAAATAAAGGTGAAATAAAACAATATATAAAAACAAAATGCCACCAGGGGTCTTTTCACAGTCCCCAAATCCACAACAAATTCAAGAAAGCGTACAGTATTACATAGAGCCATTATTCAATGGAACTCTGTTGCTCAAATGAACAGCAGACCTGGTTTAAAAAACAGATAAAGCAACACCTCACAGCACAACGCCTCTCCCCTATTTCACCTAGATAGTTTGTGTTTATTGTATTGACATGAAAGCTGTGTGCCCTTTTTAAATGTATGTAGTTCTGTCCTTGAGCTGTTGTTGTCTAACGATGCTCTGTATCATGTTCTGTGTGGACCCCAGGAAGAGTAGCTGCTGCTTTAGCAACAGCTAATGGGGATACTAATAACATACCAAATATTAAAATACACACACACCTGCAATTAAACACAACCACACGCACGATTAGAAGTAACTGGCCCTGTTACATCCTACAGAGACAGCAGATTGGTGTGAGTGTCTCACACACACAGGACGTGTCTCTCTACAACGCGGGGATAGATACAAACCTCCATGCACACAACACTCACACACAGGTGTCAGACTGGACGCCCTCACCTGATGTTGGCTTGTGGCCGAAGATGCCGTTGAAGAATGCTGGGATGCGAATACTGCCCCCAACATCAGAGCCAACCCCTATCACGGAACCACCGCCCCCCAAAATACTGCCCTCCCCTCCTGAGAGAGACAGACAGAGAGATAAAGGTCATACTAGATGGTAGTAACAATATATTGAAGGTTGACAGTAAAGGTAACATTCTATTATCTGCTCCATTCCACCGTATTCCAAACATTCTGTTGTCATTCCATTTCATTGGATTCCATCCATTCCATTTCATTGGATTCCATCCATTCCATTGGAGAATGACAGCGGTGTAACTAACCGGAGCTTCCCCCTGGTATCCTCTCCAGGTCGTATGGGTTGTTGGTGATTCCATACAGGCGGTTATGGGACTCAAGCCACATGCAGAGCTCACTACAGTTAGTCACCCCCAGAGGAATGGCCCCTGCCCTCTTCAGCAGAGCCACCGGGGGAGCGTCCGTTGCCGAAATCACCCCCCGCCGTGACACCAGCCCTGTGGAGTTAGGCATGCCTGGGGAGAAGAGAGAGGGATGGTAAATGGGGACAGTGGACAAGGCATTGGAACAAACAAGGCTTCTATTTCAACTGTAGTAGTTCAGTAGGTTTCCAATTTCAGCAGGTTTAGACCTTGAGAGTGAGGGAATGGCACAGAGACAGATAGACTTTAGCAACAAACGTTGCATCAAGGACAACCAGTGGGGAAAGAACACTGATTGCAGCACAGGCACAACTACAGCTCAGGGTATTGGCCATGTTGATCATATTATCCTCACTATAAGTAGCATTAGTAGCCTGCCCTGGACGCAAGACTCCATACTTTGGCACCAAACGTTGCATCAAATATTGAAATACAACAGACAGCAGTACTGCTGCAGGTCAGGGCAGTGACCCTGTTTGCCAGAGTACCAGGGTACATAGACATAAAGTGACTCTATTCTAACCATCATTAGAAGGAGTAGCATTAGCAGCCTACCCTGGAGGGAGAAGGCCTCTTTGACAGTGAAAGGGACACCCAGTAGAGGAAGCCTGTCCTCCAGAACATCCTCTCCTCCTGTCTCCTCCTCTATCAGCTTATCCACCTGGGCTGCCTCCTGCAGGGCCAATGAAAACCTGAGAGAGATGGGTGAAGGGATGGAGAGAGAGAGGGGTGGTAGGAGGGAAGGACAGAGAATAGGAGGTAAGAGATAACGGGAGGACGGGAGTGTGGCTTGACTTGAAATGCACAGTGAAAGTAGGTGTCCTCTCTCGATCTCACACACACACACCCTCTCTCTTACCTGTCCTTGACCATGGCATTGATGAGAGGGTTAATTTCTTGGATGCGGTCTATGTAGGTCTGTACCACCTCCACACTGGTTACCTGAGAGAACAGGGGCAATTATATCAATTACAGTCTGATTCATCAAGATATTCTGTGCCCCAAATGCCACCCTATTCCCTGTTAGTGCACTACCTTTGACCAGAAGTAGTGCATTACATAGGGAATAGGGTGCCATTTGGGATACAAACATGATCAATCCAAAAAATAAATGAGAAGCACAACCGTGAATATTTAGGATGAATATGTATATTCTCGTACGCTGTAAACACTGTAAAAAGCTATTCTGAGAGTACAATTGGCAGGATGTATAGTGACATTTTCCAGATGTTCAAAGCACTGTAACGTTACATAGCAGAGAGAGAACGGGAGTCGGGGAAAGAGTTCCTATTGTCTCTGTCTCTATCCCAAAATAGCACACTATTCCCTTTATAGTGCACTACTTTCAACCAGAACCCTATGGGCCTTGGTCAAAAGTAGTGCACTATATAGGTCACCAGTTGCCATTTGGGATGTAGCCTCCTCTGACTACAGTGACCTTTGTGCAGGTTAAGTCAAGTCCCCTCCGGTGGCCCTACGTGGCCCCCTGCCACTATTGTTTACGTTCTAGAAGTAAATCCCTCTCAACAGGGAGCCCGGCTCAACCATCAAAAGCCACACAAATCTGTGTCCCAACTGGTACCTTATTATGTAGTGCACTGCTTTTGAACAGAGCCCTGTATGGAATAGAGAACCAAACTACAGTATATATTCTGGGATGTGACAGGATGTGTTTGAAAACACAACCAACTTGAATGTATTTTATATGAAATGTTAATTCAATAGGCTAATTTATTCAAGTAGGCCAAGAGTAATTAATACAAGTACTATTAGTTACGAAGTACAGTAAACTACTGTCAGTAAACTACTGTCGTGAGTTATTACTAGCCTACATATCCCAGCATTCGTCAGTGCCACCGAGTCACCTTGCAGCATCTTTCTCTTCCCTAAACATTCCGAGCTACGATGCATAATAAAACAAGCAACTGGCAGTTCTTCATTTACCCCGGACATTTCTATATGACTACACGTTATGTCACGATCTACCGGGTGGCATTTAACCACCTAACAACACTTTAATAAAGTTCACCTGCCTCTCTCCGTCGAATCATGCGGGCGAGCCGCATCGCGGGGACCATCAACAGTGGGTTGGTGATTGGTGGGAGCCTCCTCACCGACCTGTCGGCTCCCCGCAGCTGAGCGAGCAGCTGGAAGACAGCAAACAGCATCCCGACCGCTCCCCGCAGTATCGAGGCCAGGAACCGTTCGAACCGTGTCAGCGCCATTACTACCGATAGCGGAAGACTAGCTATTTCGACATGAGATTTCGGGTGCCAGAAATTGCCGTACTACTAAAAAAGATCCACTGCTCAGTCTCTATCCACTCTCCCAGAATGCAACGGGGGTGCTGTAATAAAATGAACCTCTGCCTCTGCTAGCTGCAGGTGTTATGTCAGACTCAAGTTTCTTGCATGAAAGTTAACCGGAATTTCCGTAGGGGACCCCATACAATCAGAAATGTTATATCACCGCTACGGAAGAAAGACTGCAGTCAGAGTGCAGTATAACTACAGTATGCATAAAACACTTTTTTTACTGCAGTAATTTTGCAGTGTAACTGCAATTAGAGTGCAGTATAACTGCAGTTCAACTGCAGTACAATGCAGTTATCAACTGCAGTTGAACGCAGCAATTACTGCGTCCAAAATACCACAGTCGACTGCAGTTACTGCACTTCTCAAAACTGCAATTTTTTGTTGTTGTCAGGGCACAATCACAATGAAAACGGTCTTATCTGCTGAAACTACACAGTGAAACAATTACATTGCATTGTTATACAGTTTATTGTAGCAGCAAGCGCTGTCTTTGCAGTGTCGTTGTTCCGTTTACTACCACTAGATGGCAGTAAATATCCCAGTCCAACGCTTCAGCTTCCTCCATTCAGACCCGCAGAGACAGTACACACACACAAAACACGCAGACACGCACTATTTAGGAATTTTGACTGTTTTTTAACCTTTCATTTGAAGGCCTACTTGTCAAACATGCAGTAGGAAAGAATAGGTTGCTCAAAATACAGTTATTCATTTGTGGAAATGTCTAAAGTTTTAAAAAAAAACACATTGCATTATGCTTTGGTCTTGATCTTTACTGATGAGTGAGCTGCCTGTAATGGTTATCAAGCACCAATAGCAATCTCTCATTAGCCTGCATTTCTTGAATGATAGACAAACCATCCAATAGAGAGGCAATAGAGAACCACAATTATTTTCCAGCCATTACAATGAGCTTGTCCTCCTATAGCTCCTCCCACCAGCCTCCACTGACAGAAAACTAACCATACAGACACAGAACAGTGTGAATGTGATGAGCCATGGAATATCTGTGCAGCTTTGCTCCTTCAATGGTTTCCACTCGTGTTGCTTTGGATAACAATAAAGGTAGAAACCAATAAATGAACACCTGTCCAGTGAAAATCTCACAAAGTTAATATTCTGTTAACTTCGACCCAAATGATGTTGTTGACTCATTCTTTACTCGAATTTGTGGCCAAAGCATGAATTGGAGAAAAAATATGTCTTAAAAAAAATATGTCTCCATCTCAAACTTGTATCTCAAACAGACTGTTTAAAACATGTTTGCTATTTCTTCATAAGGAGTGATGTCATACTCCTGAGGATGAGCTGGCCAATCAGCAGTCTACTCACATTCATATTTTTATGACCGGTATATGCCCCATTCTGTTGTTGGGGTGACACCTTTCCAACACTGAAAAGCATTTTAACATAATGCACTTAGAATTTTGGGGAACTTAAACTATTTCACTCATGTTTTTATAAATTATAGGTAATAATTTATAGAAATCTGGAAACACTGGAGAGTTACTTTAACATACACCTGGCGTGCTTTTTTCATTCTAATACCTTAATTTTCGCTCAAAAACATAATTTGAGTGTCTTCACGGAAGTAGACAGTTTTTTACCCAATAGCTACAGCCCATGCCTCAAAGGACTGCTGCCGACAACAAATACTTACAACTTTTGCTGTAGTAGCAGATATGAACAAGAAGGTCAAGTTTGACAGAGGTCAGATGGAGGAGAGGATTGTGGATATCTACGTCAGTGCAGACACCCTGAGAGACGGTGAGACCAGCACCAAGAGAGAAGAGACAGCAGACACTGTTACAAATAATTGACCAACACAACACACCACAAGTCTCTCTTATTTGTCTACAGAGCCTGAGAGCTCAGGGAAGAGACCCTTCCTAGTTGCTGCAGTGTGTCTGTGGATGCTGTGTGTTCTCCTACTGGCTGGGATCATAGGCCTGTCTGTCTACTGTGAGTATAAGGCCCTCATTACATTGACTAGACTTAATGCTGTGCCGTCTTCAACACAGGTCATCAGATTATCTACTTTTCTATTTACATCTTGGCCTTACCTTTGGATGTGGCTTGGCAACGTGACATTCTTGCTGCGCTCAAAGTTACTGTAAACATTATAGTTATTGTTCTTACTATTTTAGCAGTTCTGATGTTATCTAATTTAGTGAGCAACTTAACGAGATTCATAATTTATGAAAACAAATGCACTGCAGAGAAAGAACAACGACAGACTGACAGAAATGTTCTCAGTGGGAGGCTAGTAAATCTACCTCACTAAATGATCATGTCATTATCACACAGGCCCGAGCATGTGTCTGTATTCGGTCATTAAGTGTACAGTGTAAGAAGTTGGACGTCAATTCATGTTTTCATCTTTCACAACAACCCTGTCCTGTAACCTGTCACAAGTTTGAATCGGAGGAGAGCAGAGAGGACTGTCTGGAGAGAGGAGCAGACCTTGTGATCATAAACAGCAATATGGAACAGGTAAGAGAGAGAGAGAGACGATATGGGTGTGCAGGGTTAGATATAATCTAACACAATGTATATATGTTTATCTTTTTCAAAAACAGAAAATGATCTTCAACCTCCACAAGAGTGTCTGGATTGGTCTGACTGACTTTGTTACTAAAGGGACCTGGAGATGGGTGGACGGTATCCCACTGACCACCAAGGTAACACACTACTGCTCTAATAACACTGACCACCAAGGTAATACACTACTGCTCTAATAACACTGACCACCAAGGTAACACACTACTGCTCTAATAACACTGACCACCAAGGTAACACACTACTGCTCTAATAACACTGACCACCAAGGTAATACACTACTGCTCTAATAACACTGACCACCAAGGTAACACACTACTGCTCTAATAACACTGACCACCAAGGTAACACACTACTGCTCTAATAACACTGACCACCAAGGTAACACACTACTGCTCTAATAACACTGACCACCAAGGTAACACACTACTGCTCTAATAACACTGACCACAAAGGTAATACACTACTGCTCTAATAACACTGACCACCAAGGTAATACACTACTGCTCTAATAACACTGACCACAGTGTAGGTATTCCATTCCCAAATGGTGGACCAAGACTGACCACAGAGTAAGATCATAAAGAGCAGAGAGGAACAGGTAAAAGAGAGAGAATATATTTTAGTAGATGTTGTTATCCAGAACGACTGACAGGAGCAATTAGGGATAAGTGCTTTGCCCAAGGATACACCAATAGATGTTTCACCTTGTCGGCTCAGGGATTCAAACCAACAACCTTTCGGTTCCTGGCCCAACACACTTATCCGCTAGGCTACCTGCCACAGACATTGTGTTAAATATGCATTATAAATGTTTGTATCATTTCAGCCAGTAGCTTTGAAGGTAGCCCTCACTAGCCAAAACAGGTCCCCAAAATGTGGTATCCATGTCATATGATATGGATCAGGTCCAAATGGATGGACCTGAATATATATATTTTTCTGTGTAATTCCACCTTAGATTTCCTCCTGTATATATAGTTCCTTAAACAGCAATGCAGAGAAAGTACCATGCAGCCTTTACAGAGGCAGCCCACTTCTGATTATTTTCCACTAATTGGTATTTGACCAATTAGATCAGATATTTTGCCACTTATTGGGCAAAATATCAGAATTGGGCTGCCTGTGTAAACGTAGCCAGAGAGGCCTATTTCTCACAGATCCAATGAATTGCCCTTTGGCTGATGAGAAGTAAGAAATATACCCACAGTTCTCCACTCCACCAATGTTACTGCGGGGACCTGGAAATGGGTGGACAGCCCCCCACTGACCACCCGAGGTAAAAGACTACTGCTCTAATAACACTGATCACAGCGTAAGGAGTAGGACTGATTCTCTGTGTTGTTCATACTCTAGGTTCTGAGAGGGTGACCAGTCTAACTCTGTGTTGGTTCTACTGCAGGTACTGGGAGTGGAGAGCGTAATGGTGGTGGAGTAAAGAACTGTATGTTTATTTGCTTACTTCTCATCAGCCAAATGGACATTTTAGTCATTTAGCAGACATTTTTATCCAGAGCGATTTACAGGAGCCATTAGGGTTAAGTGCCTTGCTCCAGGGTACATCAACAGATTTTTAATCCAGTCGGTCTGAGGAATTGAACCAGCGACCTTTCGGTTACTGGCCCAACGCTCTTAACCGCTAGGATTCATAGATGGAAGAGTTTTATGATGATATTGTTGTTTTTCTCTGTTGGAGGGGGGCTCTATTTTGATGAGGAATCCATGTTTGAAATATCCCTCTTTTGATTAATATCTTGAAAAGGATTTGTAAAATGTACTATGTGCCTTGACAAAATGCATTTGTATATGTATTTTTTTACAAAATAGAAAATAAAATAAACTTTGATTTAAAATATATACATTTTTAACATGCGTGTTTGAATTACCGTTCAGGCTTTCCGACTTATTGATCTTCTACTAAAGATACTGAGGGCAGGTCTTGACACAATTAAAGTGCTTTACACAGGGTCGAAGTTGTGGGCCTTAGGGGGCCTGGCCCACCCTAACATACCTCTTTGCCTCTACAAATAAAATATTGAAATATTGATAAATTATTTGACACGAGACCCGTGCAGACAGAAAGACGCATCAATGCCAGATAAAGCATCCGAGCGTGCGAAACAGCGCCCCTCTGCCTCAGTATGTGAAGACCATGTATCTGATTCTGTCTGGACAAAGAGAGTATGGCATGTCATACATGCTATTTCTGTCCAGACAGCATCAGATAGATGGGATACAAACACTGAGTGTACAAAACATGAAGGACACCTGCTCTCTCCATTACATTGACTGACCAGGTGAATCCAGGTGACAGCTATGATTCCTTACTGATGTCACTTGTTAAATCCACTTCAATCGGTGTACATGGAGGGGAGGAGACTGGTTGAAGAAGTATTTTTAAGCCTTGAAGCAATTGAGACATACAGTGGGGCCAAAAAGTATTTAGTCAGCCACCAATTGTGCAAGTTCTCCCACTTAAAAAGATGAGAGAGGCCTGTAATTTTCATCATAGGTACACTTCAACTATGACAGACAAAATGAGACAAAAAAATTCAGAAAATCACATTGTTGGATTTTTAATGAATTTATTTGCAAATTATGTTTTTTTTTTGCCCCACTGTATATGTATTGTGTATGTGTGCCATTCAGAGGGTGAATGTTTGTGTCAACAACTGCAACAATGCTGAGTCAAGAACTGCAGCGATGCTGGGTTGTTCGCGCTCAACAGTTTTCCATGTATATCAAGAATGGTGCACCATCCAAAGGACATCCAGCCATCTTGACACAACTGTAGGAAGCATTGAAGTCAACATGGGCCAGCATATCTGTGGAACACTTTCAAACCTTGTAGAGTCCATGACACGATGAATTGAGGCTGTTATTAGGAGAAAAAGGGGGGTGGAACTCAATATTAGGAAGGTGTCCTTAATGTTTTGAACACTCAGTATACAGTAAGCAAGACTGTTTCGCTCACTCTGATGCTTTCTCCGGTGAGATAGTTTTAGCAGAGAGGACGAGGTGTAGTGAGAGCGCTCTCTTGCCAAAATCTGTCCGGAATAAACCTGATGCCTTTCTATGTGCATCATTTGTAGACCTAAACTTGTTTCCTATTCTTGACTTTATATAGTTTTGACTACTTTTACTTCACTACATTCCTAAATACAATATTGTACTTTTTACTCCATACATTTTACCTGACACCCAAAAGTACTTGTACATTTTGAATGCTTAGGACAGGAAAATGGTTTAATTCACACACTTTTTAAGAGAACATCCCTGGTCATCTCCACTGCCTCTGATCTAGCAGACACATGCCTTGTTTGTAAATTATGTGTGTTGGAGCGTGCCCCTGGCTATCCGTAAATAATATAAAAACAAGGAAATGGTGCCGTTTGGTTTGCTTAATATAAGCAATTTGAAATGATTAATACTTTTGCTTAAATTACGTACTTTTGACACTTAAGTATATTTAACCTTTTGCGTGTAGGGGGCAGTATTTTCGTTTTTGGCTAAAAAACGTATCCATTTGAAACTGCCTATTTCTCAGCCCCAGAAACTAGGATGTGCATATAATTGTCAGATTGGGATAGAAAACACTCTAAAGTTTCCAAAACTGTAAAAAATATTGTCTGTGAGAATAACAGAACTGATATTGCAGGCGAAAGCCTGAGGAAAATCCAATCAGGAAGTGCCTCTAATTTTGAAACCTCTCTGTTCCTATGCATATCTATCCTCCATTTAAAGGGATATCAACCAGATTCCTTTTTCTATGTCTTCCCTAAGGTGTCAACAGTCTTTAGACATAGTTTCAGGCTTTTATTTTGAAAAATGAGCGTGAAAGATCACATTGCGTAAGTGGATAGGTGGGGGCTCTCAGTATGAGTTTTGCGCTACAGAGTAAAGCGGCCATTGTTTCTCCCGGTGTTATTGAAAAACCTACACACCAGGTTGATATATTATCGAAAATACAGTATATTTTAAAAACAACCTGAGGATTGATTATAAAAAGCGTTTGACATGTTTCTGTGGACATTATGGATATTTTTTGGAATATACGTCTGCGTTGTCGGGGCCGCTCTTTCCTGTGGATTTCTGAACATAACGCGACAAACAAACTGAGGTATTTTGGGTATAAAAATAATCTTTATGGAACAAAAGTAACATTTGTTGTGTAACTGGGAGTCTCGTAGGTGAAAACATCCGAAGATCATCAAAGGTAAATTATTAATTTGATTGTTTTTCTGATTTTCTTGACCTAGCTACTTAATGCTTAGTGTACATAATGTTATGTTATGCTATCGATAAACTTACACAAACGCTTGGATTGCTTTCGCTGTAAAGCATCATTTCAAAATCTGAGACGACAGGTGGATTAACAAAAGGCTAAGCTGTGTTTTGCAATATTGCACTTGTGATTTCATGAATATGAATATTTTTTAGTAATATTATTTGACTGTGGCGCTACTTCCCTGCTTCCATTCATTTTCTACCGGTACAGGTTACCTTCAAAATAGTTCCATGATACTTGTGTGGGTCGTAGTGCAAAACGGAGAACACCATCGTGTTTGTGAGAGTCTCATCTATCCATATTAGTTTGTCGGCCAACCCGTTTGGACGCTACAGATGTTTCCATGAGAAGACCGTTTTTCATGGTCTGACAAACGCAGTTGTAACTCGGACACCTTCCACCGCAGATGTGGAAGGCCACTATAGGCAGATGTGGAAGGCCACTATAGGCAGATGTGCTAGATTGAGAAGCAGCCCTTGGAAAAACAGGTATCTCTAGCTTAAACTGACAGATTTGGAAGGGCATTTCTTCGTTATGTTCCTTAGATTGATGCTCCTTGCATCAATAGACTAGATACTACTGACCATGCGGACAATCAAACTGTAAAGACTCAATATCGCTAAACAAGAGAATGCATAAGTGTTGAAGTGGTTTGGTTGCCAGGGGAGGCAGGTGAGGGGAGGATGGCTCACAATAATGGCTGGAATGGAGTGAATGGAGTAGTATCAAACACATGGAAACCATGGACACCATGTGTTTGACATCATTCTATTCCAACCATTACCATGAGCCCTTCCTCCCCAATTATGGTGCCACCAGCCAGCCGTGGTTGAATCCAGCCCTATCTTTGTGTGTTTTCTCCAGCCTCTGGAGGAAAGGAGAGCCCAACGATGGGGATGGAGAGGGAGAGGAGGACCAAGATTTGTTTTCTCTCTCTCTCTCCAACAAAGCAATATATTGGCTGTGTGAGAAGGTGTCTTGTATTGAGTTTATTGTTTAAACCTTTTTCAAACCTCTTCTCAGGGACCCCCAGCCGTTCCATGTATTTGAACAATTCCAGAACTAAGTAGCACACCTGATTCAACTTGTCAACTAATCATGAAGCCTTTAACTATTCAAATCAGGCATCCTAGTTCAGGGCTACAACATTTAATGTCTGGGGCTCCAGAGGAGAGGTTTGAAAAAGGCTGCTTTAATCTATGGTATGCTGAGAAATTAGAGATATACTATAAAATGTCCATTATTCTATTTGAAAACTCATTGGTTATGTCTTGTTTTTAGACCCAAATAATTCAACAAACAACACAGCATCAGCTTAGTTAATTTATTCATCAGGCACAGTTCTGGGGGTGTCCAACACCAGCGTCCTCCTGCTGGACCCCAGTTCTGACACACTTTACCTGGGAGCCAGAGGCTCCATCAGGGTCCTGCACACCTCCAACCTGAGAGGGGGAGGGACAGAGAGATGGGAGAGAGAGAGAGAGAGAGGAGGGGGGGGGGGGGTGGAGGGAGGGAGGGAGGGAGGGAGGAAAGAAGAAGATACAGTGAGAGAGAGAGAGAGAGGGGGGGGGGGGGGGGGGGGGGGCCCACCTGCTCTGAGAATCTGGTGATGAGTGACGCCTGTCGGCCAATTTAAGTCAAGACGCCAACTTTGCTCTGTAACAGTACTGTGGAGCCAGCCAGTCAATCCTTATTTGGCCATATGATTGGTCAGAAGCCATGTTGGACTGTTAGAAGTATTCTATGGAAGAACATTAATTGTATAATTCCATGATGCCTTATGTTGTCTTTTTGTGAAAGTAGTAAATGTTTGAATGTTTTTACATGATTTTGAATGTTTCATGGGATTTAAAAAAAAATTCCTTCAGTACCAAATGGTAGTTTCAGGTATCACTTTATTTGTGGCTTTATGTGCCACCTCGGAGGAAGTAATTAAGCATAACTTTATTGAACAATTAAACTTGTCATGTAATTTTATAGATTGATCCATGGATTAATTTCACTTTGTCTAAACGTAGTACGTTAATAGTTTAAACAAAAAATACATGACGAATACAGTATTCTTGCTCAATGATTTTCTTTATTCATTTTGCCACAAGCTGCAGAAGGTATATAAGTGCTTTAAAGTCTCCTATGGAGTCTGATACACAGGTTAATACACACATCTTAATAATCACTATTTCTGGTAGTCAGGATGAGGTTTGTATGTAACATCCACAAATAAACCAATTAACGTATTACAATAGAAACTATGGTCAACATTTTATTGTATTTATTTTTGTAAGAAGCCTGAGAATAAGAAGCTGAGCTGGTTGAATTACATCCTCTTTAGGGACAATGACTCAATGTTAATTTTCTTAATTAATAATTGGCTTCTTAAACATTTGGCAATTCAGGTTACTCTTGGCTATTTTGGTGCTCTGTAGTTTGTTCACAACATCACACCAAAGTGTTGGATCGTCTTCTTTCTTGAGTACCTCAGTAACGTTGAACACTTCATAGGGTGGAATCAACACCTCCTCTTCTTTTGTCCCCATTTTGGGGAAGGACTTCAGGTAAGCGCCAAAACACGTCTCTATCTCAAAGCAGGACTTGTCTCCAAATTCAGAATTGTCCTTGTTAAGAGAGCTGGAGGCAAAGTAGCCAAATCTAATAGTTTTGTTAACTTTACCCACAAACTTCATTTTGGTTCTTCTGTATGTGATGTGACAAGATTGCTTTTTTTTCAGGAGGCGAATGGCGTCAGTCAGGAAGAAATGCAGGGAGTGGAACTGGAAGGAGGTTGTATACTTATATCTATTGGTCCGGACTGCTTGGTTGAACTCTGAGTGTATTGAAGGATGACCTGTTGTGTAAGCACAGATAGCCTTGATATGATTATGTGAAAGTTTGTCGCTAACATTGTACTCAGACTTGTCCTTTCGGAATCGTTTCTTCACATTTTTTGCACACCTTTCGGCCCACTTCCAGGCATTTTTGAAGGGCTCTTTGTTTTCATGTACAAGATATTCCTTCTGCACCTTGTTGTACATTTGTTCAGTGCAGCCGTTATACATGTCGTCAACAGAGTCAGGGACCATGTCTAAGGGTATGCTGGAATTGAGACCAGGCTGATGGAGATGAACCTTCAGAGAATACGGAGGAGAATACAGAGAAACAGTTTTATATATACTATTATTACATTTTTTTTACTGTAACAATCTTGTTCTCAGATTAAAAGTAGCAAGACTATATGCTGAAAGTACCATCTTGGAGTCCACGTCTTACCATCTTCGAGTCCACACCCAGAGTCCAAACATGGAAGACACACAGCACAGCAAAGGTTAGGATGTTGTTTCGCCCCATGACTTCAACAGCACCTGTAGTAAAACAACATATACAGGAGACAAATACCAATCATCATAACAGTACCCAACATGATACAACATAGCTTTGACACTATTCACGTTTTAAAATGAATTGCAATAGCACTGTCACGCCCTGACCATAGAGAGCCCTTGATTCTCTATGGTGTTGTAGGTCAGGGTGTGACTAGGGGAAGTTCTAGTCAATTTATTTATATGTTTGGGATTGAGAATGGTTCCCAATTAGAGGCAGCTGATTATCGTTGTCTTTAAATTGGGGATCATACTTAAGTTGTCCCTGTTCCCACCTGTATTTGTGGGATATTGATTGTGTTTGTTACACCACGGAAGTCATGATTCGTTGCTTGTTTATTGTTTTGTTGAGAAGTTTTCACTTAATAAATGGATATGGAACTCAAATCACGCTGCGCCTTGGTCCGTCCATTATCAAGAGCGTGACAAGCACCATATAGAAGCGGATAGTAAACATAAACATACTGGTAATCATTATAATCATTATAAAAATAGCTTTGATATTATTCACTTCTAAGAATTGATAGGAGTTTTTGGAATGCCACCATTTAACAAAGCCTTTATTGTGAAGCAAAACTACTGTCAATCAAGTCTCATTCAATAATTGGCTTGCTACTTTTTTCCAATTGACTGCAGAATGACAACAGTACACTTTATAGAGAAAGGAAGGAAACCGCTCAGGGATTTCACAAGGAGGCCAATAGTGACTTTAGAATAGTTTAAAATGTTTATGTTTGTGATGGTAGAAAACTGAGAATGGATTAACAACATTGTACTCACTCCACAACACTAACCTAACTGACAGATGGAGAAGGAAGCATGTACAGAATACAATATTGCAAAACATGCGACCTGTTTGCAATAAGACACTAAAGTAAAACTTTTTTTTTTAAATTCAAAGAAATTAATTATATCTTGAATACAAAGCTTTATATAAGGGGGAAAATCCAACACAACAAATGACTGAGTACCACTTGTCATATTTTTAAGCATGCTGATGGCTGCATCGTGTTATGGGTATAATTGTCATTGACAAGTTTTTTTGAGAATAAAGCTAAGCACAAGCCAAATCCTAGAGTAAAATCTTGCAACCTAAAACACAAGGCCAAATGTACATTGGAGTTGCTTTAACAAGAATAGGAACACTGTGAACAATTTTCAGCAAGTTGCAACCATGAAATACAGAAATAAACACTTTTCCATAAACAAGGTCTAAATCATGTTTGATGCACTCTGTAAGTAAACATTTTTGCAGTACTGTTTAACATGATGTAAAATGACGTTTGAGGCGATTTCTACAAAAACACTACTAAAGGACAGAATGGCGGTATATAATGGAGAATTTCAACCATGAGAGATCTTTTTCAATTGTACGAGACACGATTTTGTGTATTTTACTCCTTTTAGTCAGTTATCCACCTTTGGTGATTAAACCTCTCTGGGATATGCAGGACGGTAGCATTCCAACTGGCCAACATCCAGTGAAAATGCAGAGCGCCAAATGTTTTAAAAATACTCTAAAATGTATACTTTCATGAAATCACACATACAAGATACCAAATTAAAGCTACCCTTGTTGTGAGTCCAGCCAATGTGTCAGATTTCAAAAAGGCTTTTCGGCGAAAGCAAATGATGCTATTATCTTAGGATAACACCCCAGTAAACAAAGACAGAAAAGTATATTTCAACCCTGCAGGCGCAACACAAAACTCAGAAATAAAATATAATTCTTGCCTTACCTTTGACGAGTTTCTTCTGTTGGCACTCCAATATGTCCCATAAACGTCACAAATGGTCCTTTTGTTCGATTAAGTACGTTGATATATATCCAAAATGTCCATTTATTTGGCGCGTTTGATCCAGAAAAACACCGGTTCCAAGTTGCGCAACATGACTACAAAATTTCTCATAAGTTACCTGTAAGCTTTGTCCAAACATGTCAAACTACTTTCCTAATACAACTTAAGGTATTTTTTAACGTAAATAATTGATACAATTGAAGATGGGATGATCTGTGTTCAATACCGGAGGAAAACAAAGTGGAGCGAGCTTTTCAGGTCACGCGCCTCTATCAAAGAGTACACATCTCTCTACCTCCGTTCTGAACAGTGTTACTTCTTCATTTCTCAAAGGATATCCCTAAAACAATTTCTAAAGACTGTTGACATCCAGTGGAAGCGATAGGAACTGCAGGAAAGTCGATTAGAAATCTGGATTCCCAATGAAAACCCAATGAAAAGAGAGTTTGTCCTCAGGGTTTCACCTGCCAAATAAGTTCTGTTATACTCACAGACATGATTCAAACAGTTTAAGAAACTTCAGAGTGTTCTCTATCCAAATCTATTAATAATATGCATATCTTCGCTTCAGGGTCTGAGTAGCAGGCCGTTTACTTTGGACATGCTTTTCATCCGGATGTGAAAATACTGCCCCCTGTCCCAAAGAAGTTTTAACAAGACAACATTGAATTTTCTTGAGTGGCCTAGTTACAGTTTTGACTAAATCATCTTGAAAATCTATGTCAAGATTAGACAATTACTGTCTAGCAATGATCAACAACCAACTTGATAGAACTTATAATATTTGCAAAAAATGATTAATTTGCAAATATTGTACAATACAGGTAGGCACATTTCTTAACTTACCCAGAAAGCCTCACAGCTGTAATTGCTGTCAAAATTGATTCTAACATTTATTGACTCAGAGGGTTGAATACTTATCTAATGAAGATATTTGTGTTTTATTTTTTCATTAACTTTTCACAAATGTAAAATAATTTCTTCCACTTTGATACTTCACAGTATTTTGTGTAAAACTTGGACAAAAAAATGACGTTTAAATCCATTTCATTACCACTTTGTAAAAACACTAAATTTGGAAAAAATAAAGGGTAAGAATACCTTCTGAAGGCACTGTACAGTAGCTAGGTGAGACAGCCACATATTACAGTCAAATATAAAGGATAAAAACATTCCATTCCAGCTAAACAATGGATATATAGAATTTTTCAAAAATTTAAAAAATCATAGCTATGTTAGCTACAACAATCTAGTAGTATTTCATTATTACTACTGATATAAACTCTATGGAGAAATAACATTAGCCACGTTAAACAACCTAGTGTCATTTAGTTAGTACTACTGATATAAACTCTATAGAGAAATAATGAGTACTACTACTGACAATGCTATATATCATACCACCACTGTTGTTGTAACGAATTATAAGATTATAATGATCTGATAGTTCAACTTACCAGACTGGAGCATGATTGAGGTTGTTTTGTATTGATCAGCTTCAGGACTTGTGTTTGCAGCTTTTCTGCAAAGGTCTACTTATACCTGGTCAGACATCTGACTAATACAAGCCCACACAACCACAAACATTGTTCCAACACAGAAGTACCAGATTCTATGGTCACACGGCCACAGGCTCTCAGGTTGTGTGAGTAACTGGTAATGACGTCACTGGGTGAGTTCCAGCGATTTCTCAGTGATACGTTTTAATTTAAAAAAATTGTTGAAGAACCAACCCACTGGTTGAATCAAAATTGTTTCCACGTCATTTAAAATTAAATTAGGTTGAACCAGCGTGAAATGGATGTTGAATTGACGTCTATGCCTATTGGGAAGTATCCTAATATGAATGGAATATAAAATATTGTCTATTGAACACTTCATAGGGGGGAATCAGCAACTCCTTCTCATGCGGCAGCTGAGAGTACCCCCCCAGTGGGGCACCAATGTAGGTGGTGACCTCAAAACAGGAGCGAGTTCCAAGGCATTTAGAGGTGATTTGCTTGTCTAAAGAGCTGTCCAAATCACATTGTAGTATTTCAGACACCATAGAAAGCCTCTGGTTCATCGGAAGATTTGGAAATACTTCATGTTCTTGTTCAGAATTCCTAAGGCATTGGTCAGAAGGTGCAGGGAGTGGTACTTGTGGGGCCATTCACAACAGGGATGTTGTGTTGTAGCTCTTATTTTGGGTACAAGTGACTTCGTTGAATGACTTGTAAATGTTGGATGTTAGATGAATAGTTTTTAGTTCAGTTCTGGTTTGTAATGTAAATGTCAATGTAAAATGCACATAAAATCAACGGTGTAATGTTTAGATTCAGTCTTGTCAGGTGACCTGTTGTGTCCTCACCTTTAGTATAATCATTGCTCCATAGTCTCCCAACTATTTCCTTTTAAGTGCTACCATGGGTATGAATATATCTTCCGTAAGAAATGTTTCATTTTAGCCCTATCCATATACAGTTGAAGTTGGAAGTCTACATACACTTAGGTTGGACTCATTAAAATTCGTTTTTCAACCACTCCACAAATTTCTTGTTAACAAACTATAGTTTTGCAAGTCGGTTAGGACAGCTACTTTGACAAGTAATTTGTCCAACAATAGTTTACAGATAGATTATTTCATTTATAATTCCCCGTATCACAATTCCAGTGGGTCAGAAGACTAAATACACTAAATTGACTGTGCCTTTAAACAGCCTGGACAATTACAGAAAATGATGTCATGGCTTTAGAAGCTTCTGATAGGCTAATTGACATCATTTGAGTCAATTGGAGGTGTACCTGAGGATGGATTTCAAGGCCTACCTTCAAACTCAGTGCCTCTTTTCTTGACATCATGGGAAAATCAAAAGAAATCAGCCAAGAATTGTGAACCTCCAAAAGTCTGGTTCATCCTTGGGAGCAATTTCCAAACGCCTGAAGGTACCACGTTCATCTGTACAAACAATAGTACGCAAGTATAAACACCATGAGACTACGCAGCAGTTATACCGCTCAGGAAGGAGACGTGTTCTGTCACCTAGAGATGAACGTACTTTGGTGCGAAAAGTGCAAATCAATCCCAGAACAACAGCAAAGGACCTTGTGAAGATGCTGGAGGAAACAGGTACAAAAATATCTATATCCACAGTAAAACAAGTCCTATATCGACATAACCTGAAAAGCGGCTCGGCAAGGAAGAAGCCACCTGTGATGCGGTGTGTACTGGAGGTGAGGAAGTCAGACGCAGGAGAGCAGAACTTGGTAGTTTTAATAGTAAAACAAACGGCCATAGAAACACAAAAATATGGGCACAATAACCCGACATGCACCAGTCAAACAAAATGTGCAGAAGCACTTACAATAATCAATATCACACAAAGACATGGAGGGAAACAGAGGACTAAATACATGTAGGTTGATTAGGGAATGAAAACCAGGTGTGTATGGAACAAGACAAAACAAATGGAAATATGAAAAATGGAGCGGCGATGGCTAGAAAGCCGGTGACGTCGATCGCCGAACGCCACACGAACAAGGAGAGGAGCCGACTTCGATGGAAGTCGTGACACCACTGCTCCAAAACCGCCATAAAAAAGCCAGACTACGGTTTGCAACTGCACATGGGGACAAATATTATACTTTTTGGAGAAATCCTCCTGGTCATAGAACTGTTTTGCCATTTTGACCATCGTTATGTTTGGAGGGAAAAGGGGAGGCTTGCAAGCCGAAGAACACATCCCAATCGTGAAGCACAGTTGTGTTAAGGGGGTGCTTTGCTGCAGGAGGGATTGGTGTACTTCACAAAATAGATGGCATCATGAGGTAGGAATATTATGTGGATATATTGAAGCAACATTTCAAGACATCAGTCAGGAAGTTAAAACTTTGTTACAAATGGGTTTTCCAAATGGACAATGACCCCAAGCATACTTCCAAAGTTGTGGAAAAATGGCTTAAGGACAACAAAGTCAAGGTATTGGAGTGGCCATCACACAGCCCTGACCTCAATCCCATAGAACATTTATGGGCAGAACTGAAAAAGTGTGTGCGAGCAAGGAGGCCTACAAGCCTGACTCAGTTACACCAGCTCTGTCAGGAGGAATGGGCCAAAATTCACCCATCTTATTGTGGGAAGTTTGTGAAAGGCTACCTGAAACATTTGACCCAAGTTAAACATAAAAGGCAATGCTACCAAATACTAATTGAGTGTATGTAAACTTCTGACCCACTGGGAATGTGATGAAAGAAATAAAAGCTGAAATAAATCTTTCTTTCTACTATTATTCTGACATTTCACATTCTTAAAATAAAGTGTTGATCCTAACTGACCTAAGACAGGGAATTTTTACTTGGATTAAATGTCAGGGATTGTGAAAAACTGAGTTTAAATGTTTTTGGGTAAGGTGTATGTAAACTTCAACTGTAGGTAATTTCCCATGAGTGTAAGTGGCTAATGTTATAAAATGTTTTTTAATATTTCAGAAAATATTTCACATTTGGTTAAATGTGGAATGATACCAGTCATCAGTCAATCATCAGGGTGACTTCTGACTACTGTTGATCTCTTTCCCACTAACAGGTATCTTTTTCTAGTATTTTTCCACTCAGAACCCACACTAAAGTTTGAGGCCCTCTTGAAGGTGTGACAGTCATCATCAGACTGAGTTTGATGCAAACCACAACCACAACACAAACAACCTGACAAAGATAAATGTCATTCAGTTTCCCAGATGTAACTATGTAGTTGTCATCATTACTGTAGAATATTTTCATTATCATTTCCATCTCTTAGAGATATTGTGTTTTATAGTAGTGTCAAAGCAACAGCTAATGTCAAAACACCAGTTTAGTAAGTAGGTTATGACAGTTCATTAGATCAAGATATTTTGTTTTATGTTTGTGTCATTAGCCTGTAGCTAATGCTCTGCTGAATGCAAAAAAGCTGCTTCTCAGGTTTGATTTTGCATCATTTTGCAACTTGCAATTCAAGTCACTCTAAACGCCAGTGTTCACTAATGTGTAGACAACTTCACGTCAGTCTTTTTTTGTGTGTGGCAGTACCAAGTATCCTAATTTGAATAGATTAGGACAGAATATAATAGAATGAAATAGAAAATCTTTATTGTCTATTGAAATATTTTGGTAAACATGGATTGATAAAAATATGGATGTGTAGCTAGGTGTTTAACACAGTTCAGGGTTAGGATAAGTGTTAAGGTTAGGGTTATGGCTATTGTTACGGTTTGTAGATAGTTAGTTGAAATGCTACTGAAGCCCCGTTTCCATTTGCACTTTGAAGCCAGACACAGACACACATTAGCTAGCAAGCTAATTGGTTATCGTCATCACTAGCATAACAGACTAGCTAGCTTTATACCTACCTTGCTAGCCATGGCATTGGCTATTTTCTAGCTAGGAAGCCAAGCAAACCACGTGACTTGTTTGATATGATGTAGCTATCTAGCTTTCAATATGACATGGCCAGTTAAAATTACTGATAGCTCTCGTTAGCTCATTCAAAAATAAATTAATGATCCAGCTATGGTGTTAATTCATGTCATGTCTGACTACAGCAGTGTTGCTTGTCCATGTGCTAGCTAACAGCATCAAGCCCAGACGAGATAGCTAAACATGGTATCAGAATCCAGCAGTGATCAGTTGGTGGTTGCATAGTAACGACGTCACCAGTACAATTTCTAATCGAGCTGGCACCAGTTGTGAAACTGGGATGCACTGGCCTGGGTTTCTCTCGACCCAGCACCAATTCGAGAATTCCATTCGAACCAGATTGAATTTGACCCTAATTTGGCCCTAAGGGGCTCCCGAGTGGCGCAGTGGTCTAAGACACTGCATCTCAGTGCAAGAGGCATCACTGCAGTACGCGGTTCAAATACAGGCTGCATCACATATGGCCGTGATCGGGAGTCCCATAGGGCGGCGCACAATTGGCACAGCGTCGTCCGGGTTGGGTTTGGCTGGGGTAGGCCGTCATTGTAAATAAGAATTTATTCTTAACTGACTTGCCTAGTTAAATAAAGGTAAAATAAAAAATAATAATTTGGCCCTGATATTAATGGCCAGTGGAAATTGATACAGAAAAAGTGTTACCAAATGAAATCACACAGAGATTACAATGTTTACTGTCTTTTTTGCACATTTCACAATGATTTTGCACTAGGCCCTATATCTGATACCACCACTCTTGCTGTAACATCTTATCAGACTATAATGATATGATAGTTGAACTTACCAGACTGGAGCACGATAGAGGTAGTTTTGTATTGTTCAGCTTCACTGTTTTGCAGACTGTCTGATAAGATCTACTTATACCTGGTCAGATTTCTGACTTTACAAGCAGACATGACCACAAACCATGTTGTCTGCACACGTACACATGCATGAGGATGTACACAGCTCTACCTTGGTTCACCACAGGGCCATTTTAAACTAAAAGTGATGCTGCTGAGAAAGAGTTAACGTTCCCCCTTCCTGTCTTTCTCACACTCTTCTCAACCCCAAGTCAAACACCTCAATGTGTGGTCAGTCAGTTGTCATGGTCACCATCTCTGAGGTTGTGTGACAGGGAATGACGTCACTGGATGAGTTCTACCTACTTCACAACAACAAGTTTTATTTAAAAATGTTGTGGCAGAACCAAGTATCATAATTTTAATAGAATAAAATAGAAAATCTTAATTGTCAATTAAAATATGTTGTAAAATATATCATATTTGGTATATGTGGAACAGTGGAGGCTGCTGAAGGGAGTACCATGTGTTTGATGTATTTGATTCCATTCCCCTGATTCCGCTCCAGTCATTACTACAAGCCCGTTCTCCCCAACTAAGGTGCCACCAACCTCCTGTGATATGGAAGGATACCAGTCATCAGTCAGTCACCAAGGGGGACTTCACTCATGACTTCTGACTGCTGTTTAGATCTTTCCTAGCCTTAGTCCCAGATCTGTTTGTACTGTCTTGCTAACTTGAGGTGTCATAAAAAAGATTCACCCCCTCTGCAATGTAATTTTTTTTCCACATAACCTTCCCCTTGTCCTGTCCAAAAATGTGCAGACACTCCCTACTATTAAAATGTACTCAGAAAAATGTATTACGACGATTAATAACAATACATGTAGCAAACCTGTGCTTATAAACGTGGATATCAACTTTACCACAGTCGATGCCACGCAGGGCTAACGGGCCAGAAGGTTGAGGGTTCGCCAACCACAACAGACGAGCCAGCTCTCTCTGCCTGTTTTATTACACTATGATAAGAGCCGGCTTCAGATAATGATGATATAAGATATATGCAACACATTTTCCACCAATCAATAAGCAACGCATAACTGCATACCGATTACTGACTTTGAGTGCTTATCTCCATAATTGACCCTCCCTACTCAGTATTAAAGTCTTGGCTTGACAATCTCCCAATGTATTTACATTTTTTGGTGTAATGGAATGGCCGGTGTGCAGTTTGGATGCTGGAATTATATTAGAGGGGAGTGGATGAGCGTGTGCAGGTAGCCTATAGGAGACTTTTAAAGTAGCAGCTGTAAAAATACAGCCAGACTGGCCTGCTGCTGCTCCTTTCTAGAATCGGTCAGAGTAGACCCACAACTGATCCAAATGCAATGAAACATTCAAATAACAGGGCTTATTATTACATTTTTACTGCAGTCTACAGCCTAGAGTAGAACAATAAAGCAATTATTCATTGGTTTTTGGTCTCGTAGGCTAGTGTAGGTAGGAATATTGTATTGTCCCTAAGCAAGATCAATAGGGGAGCTGCATGGGTCTTCACTGTTCTTTCATGCGCAATGATGCACCTGTTCTCTCCAGTGCCTGTCAGCAATTCCTATTTGTTGTTGTGGATTTATACTAAGCATTGATGCAGCTTTGAATGCTTTTATGTGTGGTATGATTTCTAGTTTGCCTACAGCAGATCTGGACAAATGATCCACCTACCACTATTGCCACTATGAATGGTGGATAGAGGGCAGGATAGACAGTTGACTGGTAGACTATATTGACCTGTGGTATAGTAAGCTTGTGGAAAAGCATAGTGCATAAGACAAGTACCATTCACCTTGATAGCAGAAGTGCATGCAAGCAGATGAGGACATGTGGTTATATACCGTAGTGTTAGGTTCAAATTTTTCAGAGTAAATAACTCACGATTAACCAAGTTTAATTCTTCCCAAAGGGTTGTTACAGCTGTAATTCAGATAAAAAACATTTCACACAAGCACTGATATTTAACCCTTTCTCCTAGGTTGAGTCTTCTCCTCCACAACTGAACATCCAGACAGAACCTTAGTTATATCTGTTCTTCCTCACTTCATCTGACCTGACCTCTACCCCAAAGTGCTCACTCCTTCCCAACTCAAGGCTGTCAGGGTGATTGATACCAGACTGTGTCTCCTCTCCTCCCAGAGTATCCTTGATGGCTAACAATAACATATCCTGACAATGTAAACGTTATACATTACCCTCTCTCCCGTAGTAACATTGTTAGTTTCCAAGTTTTGCCCGAATCCAACTGTAGAATACATTATATAGTAAAACCTGCCAAATGGTTAATGTAAATCAGGGAAGAACGTGCCCCTGTGCCCGGAAAACCCCGCACTACCCTCCCAAATGCAAAAAAAAGTTTGACAACCCACCCCTATTTTGGACAATTTCTAACTGTTCCTAACAGGTATCTTTTGTGATCTTTCCCCCCTCAGAAACCCCCTGCTAACAAGTTTGAGGCCCCCTTGAAGGTGTGAGACAGACAGTCATCAGGTTGAGTTTGGTGTAAACCACAACACACAAATAACCTAACAAAGATAAGATAAATGTCATTTAGTTACCAATATGTAACTTTGCATGTGCCATTGCTGTAAAATACATTCATTATCATGTCCATCTCCTATATAAAAAACATTGTTTTATGTTAGTGTCAAAGCAACCATTTAGTTTCAAAGTGGATAGACAGTATGTTGTATGATTGTTCACTGTGGTCTCTATTAGTCAACACAGGTTTTGACAGGTTTTATTTAAAAATGTTGCTGAAAGGGTTCTTGCTAACTGAGCCCCACGCCCTCTCTCCTCCCACCCCTGTAATAACATTGGTGTCACGTTCTGACCTTAGATCCTTTGTTTTGTCTTTGTTTGAGTATAGTCAGCGCGTGAGTTGGGGTGGGTAGTCTATGTTTGTTTTTCTATGTTGGTTTTTGAGTTTGGCCTGGTATGGTTCTCAATCAGAGGCATGTGTCTTTAGTTGTCTCTGATTCAGAATCATACTTAGGTAGCCTTTTTCCACCTGTGTTTCATGGGTGTTTATTTCCAGTCTTTGTGTCTGCAAAAGACAGAACTGTTTCGGATGTTTCTTTGTTGTTTGTTATTCAGTGTTGAGTTTTTTCATTAAATAAGGTGAACACTTACCACGCTGCGCTTTGGTCCTCACCTTCTTCCCACGAGAGCCGTTACAGAATCACCCACCAAAAAAGGACCAAGCAGCGTGGTATCGGGCAGCAGCGATCTCAGGACTCCTGGACATGGGAGGACGTTTTGGACGGCAAGGGTTGCTACACATGGGAGGAGATCCTGGCTGGAAGGGATCGCCTCCCATGGGAACAGATGGAGGCAGCCAGGAGAACGGAGGCAGTAGGTAATGGGAGCCAGCGCTTCGAGGGAACACGGCTGGCAAGGAAGCCCGAGAGGCAGCCCCAAAAATTGATTGGGGGGAGGCACACGGGGAGTGTGGCTAAGTCAGGTAGGAGACCTGAGCCAACTCCCCGTGCTTACCATGGAGAGAGAGGGACCGGGCAGGCACCGTGTTATGCCGTGAGGTGCACGGTGTCCCCGGTGCGCAGGCATAGCCCGGGGCGTTATAGCGCAGCGCCTCGTATCGGCCGGGCTAGGTTGGGCATCGAGGCAGGTGCCATGATGCCGGCTCAGCGCTTCTCGTCTCCAGTGCGTCTCCTCGGGCCGGGGTACATGGCACCAGCCTTACGCATGGTGTCCCAGGTTCGCCAGCACAGCCCAGTGTGGGCTATTCCACCTCGCCGCACTGGCCTGGCTACGGGGAGCATTCAACCAGGTAAGGTTGGGCAGGCTCGGTGCTCGAGACCTCCAGTGCGCCTTCACGGTCCGGTCTATCCGGTGCCACATCCACGCACTAGCCCTCCGGTGGCAGCCCCCCCCACCAGGCTGTCTCTCCGTCTCCTCACTACAGGTGCTCCCGCCTGTCCAGCGCTGCCAGAGCCTTCTTCCTGCCCAGCACTGCCAGTCTCCCATCTGTCCTGAGCTGCCAGAGTCTCCCATCTGTGCTGAGGTGCCAGAGTCTCCTGTCTGTCCTGAGGTGCCAGAGTCTCCCGTCTGTCCTGAGCTGCCAGAGTCTCCTGTCTGTCCTGAGCTGCCAGAGTCTCCCGTCTGTCCTGACCTGCCAGAGTCTCCCGCAAATCCTGAGCTGCCAGAGCCGCCAGTCTGTCCTGAGCTGCCAGAGCCGCCAGTCTGCCCTGAGCTGCCAGAGCCGTCAGTCGGCCAGGAGCTGCCAGAGCCGTCAGTCAGCCAGGAGAGCTGCCGAAGTCTCCCGTCCGTCCGGTGCTGCCGGAATCTCCCGTCCATTCGGGACCCGTGGCTTGGGTCTCCAGTCTGAGGTCGGCGGCAAGGGGCGCCAAATTAAAGAGGCCACAGAGGCGGGTAGATAGGCGAAGAAGGACTATGGTGGAGTGGGGTCCACGCCGCCACCGCGGACAGACATCCACCCAGACCCTCCCCTATAGGTTTAGGTTTTGCGGCCGGAGTCTGCACCTTTGGGGGGGTACTGTCACGTTCTGACCTTAGTTCCTTTGTTTTTTCCAGGTTTTTGTGGTTGGTCCACACAATGAATGGATGTTCCACCCTTTCCAGCCAGTACCTCCATTCCGCCAAACACCATCTTCACCGCAAGAAACTCCCGATTCCCCACATCGTAGATCCTCCCTGTGGCATTGAGGCGGTGGGAGAAGAAGGCGCAGGGATTCATCTTAAGGTCCAGGGAAGAACGTTGGGTGAGGACAGCCCCCACTTTGACATCCGAAGCATTGGCCTCCACCACGAACTGAAGGGAAGGGTCAGGATGAACCAAGGTAGGAGCAGTGGTGAAGTGGTGTTTGAGGTTCTAGGATGCTCGGTCAGCAGCAAAGAACCACGTGAATGGAACCTTGGTAGGTGAATGCAGACAGGATGGAAGGTGCTGTAACCCCGGATAAAGCGGTGATAAAAGTTGACATACCCCAGGAAACATTGTAGCTGCATGTTGGATGTAGGCTGAAGCCAATCCACCACTGCTCTCACAATGCCGGGATCCATCTGGACACTCCCAGCAGAGATGATGTAACCCAGATAGTGGAGCGATGGAACTCGCACTTCTTCGCCTTCACAAACAGCTGCTTCTCCAGAAGGCGTTGAAGAACCAGCCAGATGTGGAGTACGTGTTTTCAGGGGGAGCGGGAGAAGACGAGGATGTCATTAATGTAGACGAAGACAAACTGGTTCAACATGTCGCGGAGAACATCATTTACCAGAGCCTGTAACATAGCAAGGGCGTTGGTGAGGCCAAAAGGCATGACCAGATACTCGTAGTAGCCACTGGTCATATAAATTCTGCAGAAATGTAGGTCTCCATAGCCTTGCTTTCAAGTCCCGACAGAGAGTACAAACATCCATGGGGTGGTATGGTGCTAGGGAGAAGGCCAATCCCGCAGTCATAGGATCAGTGCGGCTGAAGCAAAGTGGCTTCAGTGGTCTTGCTGAACACCTCCCTGAAGGTCATGGTACTCTGTGTGGATGGCGGAGAGTTTCGGGGCATCTTCCGGGCCCCAGGAAGACGTCCCGGTGCAGGTTGTTCTGACTTCCGACAATGGACGTAGCAGAACGGACTCCAGCCCATGATGGCACCCATAGACCAGTTGATGAGAGATTGTGTCGCCGAAGCCAGGAGATTCCCAAAACCACGGGAATCTGAGGAGACTTGATGAGCAGAAATTGAATGGTCTAACTGTGATTCTCTGACACCCGTAGGTTGATGGGAGTGGTATTGTGAGTGACCCGGCCTATGGGCTGGTTTCCCTATAGCAGAATGGGATGAAATAGGGTTGCGAGCAAGGGAAGCAGAAAGGTTCTCCGTATAGCCCACCAGAGTACTCACTCCTACCGGTGAGCCTGCTCTTTTTAAAGGACAAGAGGTTACAAAATGACCAAGTGTCCCGCAATACATACAACTCTTCGCGTTGATCCTGTATTGCCTTTCCACTGGCATCCCAGCTTTGCCTAGTTGCATAGGCTCGGGAAGCAGTGCTCAGCCATCTTCGGCGACTCTTGGGGGAGGTCAGGAAGCCTCGGATTCTCTCGGCAACGGGAGGGTTGGGGACTTCCGGGATTACTCTGAGGCCAGGTGGAATCCCTGGACGTGCGAGCAAAATCGGCCATCGATGCAGATGGTCATCGCGATGAGGGAGGCGCAATCCGTAGGTAACTCCCGAGCAGCAAGCTCGTCCTTGACCTCCTGCAGGAACATATCGAAAAGCGCTTCCTGGTTCCAAACACTCTCCTCTGCCAACTTGCAGAAATCCACAGAATAGTCTGCCACACTGCGGGAGTCCTGACGAATCTGGATTAGCTTCCAGGCAGCTTCTCTCCCGGAGAATGGGGCATCAAAAACCTTCTTCACCTTTCCCACGAACCCATAGAAACTAACGCATATGGCCGGTTGTTGTTCCCATACAGCAGTAGCCCAAGTGAGAGCCCTCTTGGACATCAGTGTGAAGAGTTAGGCTATCTTGGAGCGATCTGAGGGGAAGGAGGAGGGATGAAGCTCAAAGACGAGGGCCCACTGAGCAAGAAACGCCCGACGGGTGCTCGGCTCTCCATTGAAGCGTTCCAGGTAGAGGTAAGCGGGACTCCAGAGAAGGTGGAGTGACCGATGACACGGCGCAGCTAGCAGCTGAGTTACTGAGGGGCTGTGGGGTTACCACAGTGGTAGGCTGCCTCCCAGACAAACTGCAGAATTGCTCCAGCAAAATGTCCAACGCCCGGTCATGGAGTTCAGCCAACGTTTGGACTCCCTCCATAAGGCCACGAAGCAATTTCTCGTGCGTAACGATGGTGGCTCCTTGGGAGGAGATGGCATTGCGCAGCTGGCCCGAGTCTGCTGGGTCAGTCATGGCCAGTTCGTACTATCACGTTTCAAGGTAAGACCCAGATGCAGACAACGTTGAATTAACAATTGTTTAATAATCCATTAGGGGCAGGCAAAATACAGGTCAAGGACAAGCAGGGGTCAATAATCCAGATCGGTAGGGCAAAGGTACTGGACGGCAGGCAGACTCAGGGTAGGCAGAAAAGGTCAAACCCAGAAAACTAGAGAACAGGGACAATCAAGAGACAGGAATAGAGGGGAAAACGCTGTTAGGCTTGACGAAACAAAACAAACTGGCAACAGACAAACAGAGATCACAGGTATAAATACACAGGGGATAATGGGGAGATGGGCGACACCTGGAGGGGAGTGTACACAATCACAAAGACAGGTGAAACCGATCAGGGTGTGACACAGATCTTCATGATTGCACACATACATGATAATGTACAGTACACCTTGGTTCACTACAGGGCCACTAAAAGTGATGCTGCTGAGATAGTTAACATTCCACCTTTCTGTCTTCCTCACACACAAGTTAACCACTGCACCTAATGCCAGTTGTCATGGTCACTGGCAAGTTGTGTCACTGGATGAGTTCCAGACATTTCTCAGTAACATGTTTTTTTTTTCAATTTTGTGGCAGAATCATGTATTCTGCATTGAATAAAACACAATAAAATTAAACATCTTAATTGTTGCTTTTTTTCCTGAGCTTTCGTATATCTCCTAGATATAGGACAGACACTTGAAAACGTTTTTACTGTATTTTTTGCCATTTATGAATGTGTTATTCAATGTGTTTCTGTGGACTACAGTAATCCAAATTCAGTATTTTATCAATACATTTCTTTACATTTTTTTCATACATAAAATTACATATCAAATAGCTAAAGGACCGATTGTTATGACCATCTTAAAACGACTGCATTATGTTAGCTTAGTGACAGTTGTCAAAGCAACAGTTTAGTGTCAAAGCGGATAGACGGTAGGTTGTATGATTGTTCACTGCGTCCCTGTGACTTCTGTTGTCTCTGTTAGTGAATACATGGCTGCTGAAAGGATTCTTGATAACTGAGCCCCGCCCCCTCTCTCCTTCCACCCTGTCATAACATTGGCCATGTTCCAGGCTGACTACATTGCAAACAGAACTCACAACTTCTGGATAGGTGTTTAACATCTCAGTTAACCACATCATATGGTATAGCAATCTGATGAGCATTGGTTGCAACTCAATTGCAATATAGTCGGCCTGGAACGAGACAGCTCTCTCCTCGTTGTAGTTGATAGATTGAGCTGTACTGAGCTCTGACTTCACAGATACAGGAAACTACTAACCCTGCTACTGTTCTCCCTCCCATCTCACTCTGACCTCACAGACACAGGAAACTACTAACCCTGCTACTGTTCTCCCTCCTATCTCACTCTGACCTCACAGACACAGGAAACTACTAACCCTGCTACTGCTCTCCCTCCATCACTTTGATTTCAAAACCATAAATGTCAGTTATTTCTACAAATATGTTTTTAACTTTTAATCTTTGGTTAAAACTAAATATATTTGTAGCCACTTCTAATTATACCTGAGAACAAACATATTTTCTTCAAGTGAATTGAAATTGATATCTTTATAGCAGATGTACAGGAAGTGGATAAATAGGACAGGAGATGTCATATTGCTCAAGGCTTTTCTTTACTGGTTTTAACAAAAGCTGAAATGCACATGACAACAAATGCCAATTCCCTGGCAGAGGAAATATTAACAATATAACAAACAATGTGGGTATCATTTATAACAGGACAGATGACTAGTCGGAGAAGAAGGCAGATATTTTACATGTTTTTCTGTTAGTTTATTTGCATTGTTTGTATGTGTGTATGTGTGTGTGCAATTGATGCAAATGTGCCAGTCTGGTCGTTTCCGAGGAGAGGGTTGTGAGGTACTGCTAGTAAGTAACCCTGGTCCTGTAGTGCTGCAGGCACTTCATGTTTTTCATTTAACCTGGAAGACCAGGTGTTGAATTTAGGCAATCACTGAACTGATCAGTTAGCTAAGTAGCTCAGTGTGGTCTGTAGTTGTGAGAAAATCCTGCAGTACCTGCAGCACTACAGAAAGAGTGTTGTCTGCCAATCATCCCTTTAGCTGGTGGAGTTAAATACTGCCCTCTTCTGGCTGCTGTGCAGAATGAACCGTGCCTTTTAACTAAAGGCCTCTGGGTACATTAGTGTGTGTTTGGTTTTCAGTGGTCCTAATCTGGCACACCTGATTCAGTCTACTAATCATCAAATTGTTGACTAATTGATGCAGGTGTGCCTGTCTGGTGAACCCAGAGGAGAGTGTTGGGAAGTACTGCACCTTGTAGGCAACCGTGGTCCTGGAGGGGCCCAGGCAAATCATGTTTTGAATTTAACCTACCTGGAAGACCAGTTGTGTTGAATTTAGGCAATCACTGAACTGATCCCTACTGTGTGAGACTGGATTTGAATAACCCTAGTCTGAGCTTTCTCTGTCAATCAGGCCTTTAGCTGGTTAAGTGAAATGCTTTCCTCTTCTGGTAACTGTGAAGAATGCTCCATGTCACTGCAGCCTACCTAAACTGAAGGATCTGTCAACCATCTATTTAAAATGTTTATTTCCCCAGAATCCAACTTCTAAATAAGTGTTGCCCATTAACAGGTGTGAGACAATCATATGAATATTGATCGTCAGATCAATTAAAAAAAGGTCAATGACTAAAATATGTCCTTGATTGTTGTACTATTTGATGTTAATTGTCAACCTGCCTCTTAGGCAAACCACTTAGACCATGTCTGACATCTGTCTTGACTACTACTGACTATAACTACTGTGTTCTGATCATACTACACACTATTTAGAATGGAGCCTGGTGAGCCGGCTGGATCTCTTACATTAATTAATATTACGCTACATGGCTATCTGTCTGGTTATTACTACGCTATTTACAATGTACAGTCTAGTTAAAATGTATACAATAAGCAACAAATATTAACATACTAGGTTCACCCATACTGAGAATGTGTTTTCTACAGTCTATTCACTTATCTTATTATCAGCTGATTATCATCTGGGTCTGAAGTGACAATTCTCTTCCTCAATAGAATGTAGTGAAGAACACTAGATTAAAAACTGAAATTATTATGACGTCCTGGCATTGAAAGCATACTCAATATTAGAAATGTCACATACTATAGAACATTGTATTTTCTCATATCCATCAGCTTACTAGTTAGTATGGGGAGTTGGACTTGGCCCGTGTGTTTAGTCTTATGGTAGAATCACATACCAGACAGAAGCCTACATATAGTTCTTTCTCTCTATTAACCTATGGCCTATATTGTTCTTATATGTTATCAATGTGTGTTGGTTGTGTTTGAGTCCCTCAAACCAGTTTTTCCAGGTGAACAACATACCTAATGAAACCGACAGAATATCCCTCCCATGAAAAGGCTGCATGATATTTAGGTTTGATACTATAGCTGCATCAATCATCTTTATTTTGTCTCCTCCCACTCATCTGAGAGGCGTACGGCCAGTGACCTCACAGACAGAAAACGACTAACCCTTCTCAGTGCTCTCTCACCCAACCCTCTCACTCAGCCTCAGAGAGCTCTCAAAGTTAACGACTAACCCTTCTCAGTGCTCTCTCACCCAACCCTCTCACTCAGCCTCAGAGAGCTCTCAAAGTTAACGACTAACCCTTCTCAGTGCTCTCTCACCCAACCCTCTCACTCAGCCTCAGAGAGCTCTCAAAGTTAACGACTAACCCTTCTCAGTGCTCTCTCACCCAACCCTCTCACTCAGCCTCAGAGAGCTCTCCAAGTTAACGACTAACCCTTCTCAGTGCTCTCTCACCCAACCCTCTCACTCAGCCTCAGAGAGCTCTCAAAGTTAACGACTAACCCTTCTCAGTGCTCTCTCACCCAACCCTCTCACTCAGCCTCAGAGAGCTCTCCAAGTTAACGACTAACCCTTCTCAGTGCTCTCTCACCCAACCCTCTCACTCAACCTCAGAGAGCCCTCCAAGTTTTATTTTCTCCTCACTCTTGTTATTCTTACAACCCGTTACGAACTGACCTTAGGTTCAATTGAGTCAGTTTGTCTGATATAATACATTACAGATTAGACATGATGGGACACATGCAATCCTGTCAAGACTTGCATAGTGTGAAAGGTAATACAAGTGAAGGATTTTGTAAACCATGTAATGTGAGGCAAGCTTTAAAGCCAGTACTGACGTGTCATTTCTTTGTACAGCCATTAGGCATGACAGTCAAGAACATAAGGTGATTTTAAGGATTTTGAAAATGGTGTAATGTGAAAAAAGCTTTATCATGTTAACCACAATGTCACTCAGATGTGATGATAGTGGCTGGTTCTCTTTGGCTTCATCTCGGCAACTCAGAACCAATTATTACATGAGCACTGGCCTCTAAACAGTTACTAGTGTTGGTTGTGGGGGGTTGAGATGTTGGACTAGTGGTGGAACCAGGGACGATCATCTTTGGTAGCCCTCCCCCTCTCTCTGCAAGTCGCGTGCAACGTATGGCCGAAAAATCCCTCCCCTTCCAAAACTCAAAAGCTGCCAGGTGTACTGTAGGTAGCCGCGGTCACGGTGTACATGCCAGCAAAGGTCAAGAAAATATTACACGTGACCAAGACATGTAATCTCAACCATTTCAAAACAGTAGCAGTAAAAAAAAATATGCAACCGAGCAATCAATGCAGGTTAATACAAGCATTAACAGGGGTTGCATTCCAGGTCGAATACATTGCAGACAATGCATTGCATCAACCAATGGTTGTGTGCCACATCATCGACTGCGTAGTCGGGCAACAGATTGCTAAATGATGTGGTTAGTTGATATGTTAAAGACCTATACAGGTGTGAGATTAGGCATGCGTCTGCAATGTAGCTGACCTGGAACACAGCCAAAATCTCTACACTGTGAAGCTGGGGCAGCTGTTGTGTCAGATCAGGCTACTTCTCATTGTTAGAGGTGGTGGTAATGATCAGTAATATACAGTAGTTATCAACATAATATAGAGTATTATGTAGCCTGTATCTGATGCTCTGATGATGTTCGATTCTCCTCCACTGAAAATCAATTTGCAATTCAGATCAGTGTCTGTTCCCTTGCTCTTTAGTGTGTAGACGACTTCACACAACAGGTTATTCACTGGTGACTTTGTCTGGATTTTGGTGACTTCAAAAATCTCATATGGAGGAATTAAAACTTGTCTCTCTTCAGGAAAGGCTGAGTAAGAAGTTAGCTCAGCACCAAAGCAAGTGTGGACCTCAAAGCAAGACACATTCCCAAAGTTGGTTAAGTCGGATCTTAAAGAGCTTGTGGCGAAGGTGCCGAAACGGATCTCGTGGTTGAGAACACTCTGATCAAACTTCTTGTTGGTTCTGTGAAAGGTTTCCTTACATGTCTCTTGTCTTTCTCTAAGAATCTGAATGGCATCAGTCAGGTAGAAATACAGTGCATGGTACTTGAATGATGATGTCATATATGCAGAATGGCCCTCTTGAACTGCTTTGTTAAAGTCCAGGTACATTGATTTGGAATTTGATCCTGGTATGTTTTTTGTATACAAATAGATAGCAATAGAATGCTCTGTATTCAAACTGTCTCCATGTGGTATAGCGTGTGGTTTTGCTATGTTCCAGGATGTATTGAATTGAGGATTAGTGTTTAACTCATCGAAGAGGTACATGTTTTCAACCGCCCATAACATTAAATCTCTGCACCCATCATATTTGTCATCAACAGAAGAACGGACCATGTCTAGAGGTAGAATCTCTTGCATCCCTCCATCTTGAATCCCTCCATCTTGCATCCCTCCATCTTGAATGCCTCCATTCTCAGTTTCTCCATCCTGTAACAGTGACATTATTTAGACACGTTTCCATTCATGAGACTTATGGCAAACTGTACTAAAGTTTGGAAACGCTGATCTGATGTAGGGGCAAACAATGACAATTTAATATGTAATCATTAAAAAAAAATTAAAAAATAAATACAAAAAAAGTCAAATATCTCACCTTTGAATGGGGTATGCCGAAGATTAAAACTAAGATTACCATCAAAACAAGTAGGAAAATAACAGAAAAGACGATTGTCTTCTTTTTGTGTATGTTATTGATTTCCATCTAGTGACGTTGAAGAAGGAAGTAAAAGGTTACAGTTAGTTTCAACAAGAAACCAGTGCTGTGTTCGAATACTCATACTTACATACTGTATACTACATACTTAATGAGTACATACTACATACTATAATTTAATTTTAGTATACTGTAAACGAACGGTATCCTTTCAGTAGAGTGTACTAGAGCTTTGCCTGTCTAGCGCTTTGCCTGCTGTTGCTATGCAACTTCTTGCTAGCTTGTTAGCATAGCTAACAAATGACTAGCTAGACATCTTACAACTTCATTAACAATGTCCAATGAGAACGCACAATGACTATACCACTTAACTAACCTAAGAATGACCTGAATAGTAAAGTCAGTAAATGTTGGGTAGTTAGTTAGATAGCATATAGTTAATGTGGTTTGATGTATTAGTAGCCAACTAACGTTAGGTAGCCAGCTAACATTCCGGTACATACAAGCAACTGCTGCAATGATATGCTATGCGGTTCGTAAGGCTAGCGTACCTAACAAATTGTCACCCAACATAATGTGTAACGTCATTTATTTGAAAAGTCATTACATTATTACATTGCTGAACATTTTCTTAAAATATGTCATAATTACTTAAAGCAATGCATTGGTGTCTGCTCTCATCGGACGGCATATTTTTGCCATTTTCTACAAATCTGAAAATGTTGTGAAGCCACGCCCATTTTCTGAAGAATTGCATTATGAGCCCCAAAAGCACAGAAATAGTGTCCACTGCTTGTTATACTTCCTATTTTGACTAATGTAGTACGACATCCGGGACCTGTGGCATACTAACTATATCCATACTATGACCAATAAGCAGACTACATACTAAATTTCCGTCACAAATAGTACGGTTAGTGCGGTTAGTATGAGTATTCCAACACAGCTCAGGTCCTACTGTGCCTGTTCCTGAGGCATTCATATTGAGAGGTACAATTGGAAGACCTTGAAAATAAATGAAATTACATGTGACATTTGTAATATCTGCCATCAAATGTATTTGTGCTCTCTGTTCTCGCAAGTTAGTAAATTTGAATTATCACTCACTGTTATACTGTACTCTGTGAGAGAGCAAAGTTACCACTATGATCATTCTTAAATCATTCATTTTTAGTGTATTTTGCTTGTGAAATAATCTGTAGAGAACTGGATGTACAGGCGTTGACAGAAAGAAATGTTCCATTCCTACCTGTTAGTTCAGTTCTGGTCACTCAATGTTATGGAATCCTTTTTTGTGAGGCCAAGTTCTGAGAAAAAGCTCTTAATCTTCTTCTCTCTTTTTTACCATTGTTATGTCGATACGCACAAGTTTTTTTATGGAACCACCCATGTATGACGCAGCACTGGTTTTTCTGGTCCTTGGTGACTTTAGCCCTGAGGACACCTTGCATTACAGTTCTAGCACAGGTAAAAGGGGAAACACTGTGTGTCACAAGGGATAAAAAAGGGGTAACACTGTGTGTCACAAGGGATAAAAAAGGGGTAACACTGTGTGTCACAAGGGATAAAAAAGGGGTAACACTGTGTGTCACAAGGGATAAAAAAGGGGAAACACTGTGTGTCACAAGGGATAAAAAAGGGGAAACACTGTGTGTCACAAGGGTTAAAAAAGGGGAAACACTGTGTGTCACAAGGGATCACAAAAAGGGGAAACACTGTGTGTCACAAGGGATAAAAAAGGGGAAACACTGTGTGTCACAAGGGATAAAAAAGGGGTAACACTGTGTGTCACAAGGGATAAAAAAGGGGTAACACTGTGTGTCACAAGGGATAAAAAAGGGGAAACACTGTGTGTCACAAGGGATAAAAAAGGGGAAACACTGTGTGTCACAAGGGATAAAAAAGGGGAAACACTGTGTGTCACAAGGGATAAAAAAGGGGAAACACTGTGTGTCACAAGGGGTAAAAAAGGGGAAACACTGTGTGTCACAAGGGGTAAAAACCTGAATCATCCTGTGGGGGCTTCCACACAATTTTGGACCCCCTTGTGGCCACCCTAAATGTGGATTATGAAATCATTTTTACATAACTAATTTTTGCTATCATTATTTTTTTACATCTGTTATTAGACAGTGGCAACGCGGAACACTAATTTAACCCACAGATTTTCTAGAGGGACGGCTTTAGGCGGAACACAACAGTATCGTACCACATGCATCTGCAATTTTTTTTTCTATTCAGAAGTAAGAAATTCCGCACGAAAATTAGAGTTCAAGCACAAAGAAGGAAATATAGAGGTGAGTAAAATTGTTAAAATGTTGTATTAGTATTAAATGCATTACAGAGGTGTAACGTTAGATTAGTTTATCTTAACCTGGCCGTTTGTTACTTTGTGGCAGTAGGAAAAGGGATACAATATATGATCAACTAACTCAGGGTGCTGAGTGTTTTTACTTAAACCACACTCCGTAAAAGCATTGTAATGTAAAACGGTTGGATATAAAGGGTAGTTACCTAGCAAGTCAGTTATTTTAAGTCAATTAATTAATAAGCATCATGTCCTTCTTCCAAAGAAAAGACAAGGCAGACAGTGAGACAGAGCCAGAGGTGTGGAGAGCGCAAGAGAGAGCATAGAGCCTGCAGAGAGAGAGCAGGAAGACTTGTCCATTGGAGAGACTGAGAGTGAAGGCATAGTAGAGCAGGGAAGTGAGACAGATGGAGAGACTGAGGCTGAGGTAGAGGCTAAGAGTGAGACACCAACAGAGGTTCCTCGTGCGTCCACAAGCAGTGGACCGTCAGGTTTGTGATGTTGAATAAATCTGTGGTTACTTGTAAAGCAGTGCAATTAGTCAGTTTATATGGTGTGAGTCGGTTTGAAATGAAATGAGTCGGTTTGTGATTGAAATTCATTCTTATTTAACATGCTATTGGGCTTGTGATATAGATATCATATGGATTTCAGAAGTTGCCTGGTGGCAATGGTATATCTAAAATTACCCAGATACATTTAATTATATATTTTTTTCTTTGGCAGATATCAGCAAATCCCGGGAGGAAACCACCGGTGCAGCCAATGATGAACATATACCCAAGAACTCTGATGGGAGATCGGAGGAGGAGCTTCAATGCAGCCTGGTACCATATCCATCCCTGGCTTGAATATTCCAATAAATCAGACTCTGTGTTTTGTTACGCCTGCAGGCATTTTAGCCCTCCCAAAGTCTCAGAGACTGTAATTTGATTCACAATTGGGTTTTAACAACTGGAAGAAGGCAACTTACAAAGAGGGGGGATTTGCAATTCATGCAAGAGGTCTGAGCAGCACAAACAAGCAAGGATTACATGGAGAGACTATCAGAACGCTGTACAAAGTAATGAAACACTGGTAAATGCCCTAAACAAGGAACACAACAAACAGGTTCAAGAAAAATCGGGACTATATTAAAACAATAGAAGTACTACTACTTACAGCCACACAAAACATTGCACAAAGAGGACACATAAAGGGAACTTCATGGCAATCCTAGAAATAGCTAAGCATGACACAACTGTGAAAAAAAGGTTGACTTCTATTCATAATGCAAAATATACAAGCAAAGGGATTCAGAATGAGGTTCTGAGTTGTTTGGCCGACATGGTTCGAACAAAAATGATAGAAGAAATGAAAGACAGGGAAGGTCTTTAGCATAATGGCAGACGAAACAAAAGGTGTTTAAAAAAAGGAGCAGATCTCTAGTACTCAGGTACTATTTCAGAGGAGCTGTCCATGAGAGCTTTCTCCACTTTGAATGGGCTGATTGACTAGATGCAGCAGGGCTTACTGACAAAATCATACACGTATTAGAAAGTCATGGTCTTGAATACAAAACCAACCTAGTAGGCCAAGGATATGACGGTGCTTCCGTTATGAGTGGCAAGCATTCAGGTGTCCAGGCACGAATTAAAGAACAAGCAAAGCCTTTTACATCCACTGCAGTGCACACTCTCTAAACTTAGTTATAGTGGATACAGTCAAAGCTGTCCCTGCGGTCAGACAGTTCTTCTCCTTACTAGAAAGACTTTACGTCTTCAGATCTGGGTCATATGTGCATCAAAAGTGGCTTAGCATACAAAAAGAGATGTACCCAGGTGCACCTAGAGAGCTTCAGAGACTAAGTGACACTCGCTGGTGTCATGATGTTTCCCTCTTTGGGTACAGCGAGCACCATCCCCCTCTCTCTGTCTCCTACAACCAGGCTGCTGTGGTCAGAGAGGTTGTAAATTCCTGGAGGAGATTATCTCCTCATGGCCACAGTATAGAGAGAGAGTGAGTTTCATAGAGAGAACAAAGGAATTTCTTCCACCTCACAGAACTTGAGGTCCGAACAATATTTATGTTCTGGAGAAGGTATAAAAGATCTGTGAAGAATCCAGCTACGAACTGGTCCATTTGGCACAATTTTGTGAAACTCATGGGAGACAATATGGCCACATTACCATAATGCTGTTTATACAATAGCCTCAGATATGAGGCTTACATCTAATTGTTGTTTATAAGATGAATGAGTGAAGATGATATTGTTTGTGATTTTGGACTGTTTAATGAAGGAAACCTCAATTCCCTTTGGAGTTTAACTAAATCAAAGGACCGCCCATGAGCACAGTTATGGTCTGGCGTCCTGGGACAGGCCCTTTTCTGCTCTTCTGAATAAAACCCCCACCCGGGTTTTCTATCACCAGACCAAGCATACCTCAATTACGAGATGGCTAAAGGTTGCAGACCAGCTTACCTCGATAACAAGAGGGCCAAGGTTTGAGTAGAGACCATACACCTGAGTATAAGCTAAGGTTTGAGTCGATTGCTGAATCTTTTAACCACACCACGTGGATAAACTCTTAGACTATCGATTCCGACAGAGTAAGAACAAGTCTTTGATATTAATTACTAGTCTGCAGCTAGGAATTCGGTATCATTGAACGCAAAGACCGACAACCGCCGAAACATCTATTCTATAACGACATGAATGAATGTCACTCTGAACTATCCATGCTAACCACGACAGAGAAAGAGTGACAGAGAGAGTGCGGACAAACTCTCCAACAGAAACAAACTTTTCAACAGAGATCCCGACGACACACTGAGCGTAAATATATATTGATTGCAATTGTTCCCGAATGAGTGAGCGTTCATGTGCAAAGGATTAGCATTTCAATTGTTATAATTATCAACTGTGTGTTGTCTTATCTCAGTCGACCCCCACTTCCCTTTTGTACACCAAGCTGCGATGCCAGTTTATTCCACCAGGGAAACTCCGTTATCATATCCTTGAAACTATCTACTGCTTATTTATGCATTTCTGTGAATTACTTAGTTAGTAAATAAATGATTTAAGACAATTGATGTATGGATGACTCATAGTGAAGACTGGGTTCATGCAGATAACCAACAATTTACGACGTTTGGAATGAGACTAACGTGAGGTAAAGAATACGTCATTAATCAGAAGACTAAGAGATCAGATATTAAAATATCTGAAAGTTATATTAGGAAAATTATAACTTTGTAATCCGAATCATTTCCTTGGTGCCCCGAGTTCCTAGTTAATTACAGTTACATGAATAATAAGTTTAATCACGTAATAATAATTAGAGTTATTTGATAAAGATTCATCTTCAGTTTAATGAAGCCAAAGACACGACATTGGGCATGTCGAAATATGGCTCTACATACTATTATGGATAGATTACCTGCCATTAAGCGAGTCCTGCAAGATATAGTCCAAGAACACAATGGTGACAGATCTGTTGAGGCATGAGGTCTGCTTGCACAGGTAGATTTACAATTCATTATGTGCCTTGTTACACTCCATAACGTGTTTGGAGAAGCAAAATCTCTATCAGATATGCTACAGTCTTCATCACTTGACCTGTCAAAGGCTGTTGATTTAGTGCAAACGTTGAATGACTACAGGGATGAGTCATTTTTTGATGACCTATGGAATGGAGTGTTGAACACAGCTGAGCAATGTGATACTGCAATACTCCCCCCTGCAAAACGACCAAAAAGCTAAGCTCTCAATTGAATGGAGACTGTGTACTCAGTACAGTGGGTCAGAGATCAGATTCAGAACAAGAAAAAGGCCGTTTTCGTACAACCCTTTTCTACCCTGTTTTAGATCATATATGAGCTTAACAGAAGGTTCCCTAGCAAAAACTGTGACATAATGAATGGCATCCAAACTGTAAACACTACAAGTGATGTGTTTCTCAAAGAGAAGTTCCTGTTTCCATTTGCTAGAATGTATGAATACAATATTGAGGACTTGGGGCTTGAACTACATCAGTTCAGAAGAATTTTAGAAAGGAAAATACAGAGTGGCATGCAGAGACCCTCCGGTGTAGTAGAGCTGGCATTATTCATTGAGCCGTATAAAGAAGTTTTCTTTTCGTTTTTTAAACTCTGCAAGATAGCTGTTTCAATCCCTGTCAGTACTGCTTCTTGTGAACTGAGTGTTTCTGCACTAAAGCTGGTGAAAACCTATCTCAGGACCACAATGTCAGATTAAGCAATTTAGGTGTATTAAGTATTGAGTCAAGGAGGGCAAAGGCCTGGAGTCTAGATGAATTTGCTGATCTTTTTGCAAAAAAAACACAAAAACCGGAGAATGCAGTTGATGTGACCTGATACTGAATATGTATTGCAAATTAAATTATAATGGAAATGCAAATAAATTGTTGAATGATTATGGACATGGTCTTTTGCCTGCTAATGCCTGCAATGCAGTGAAGAAAACTAGATGACAACAATAACATCTAATGTAACTGGCCCCTCTAACAGTAGAACTGGCCCCAGCTTGGCCCCCCCAATCTGAAATGGTATAGAATCGCCACTGCTCTAACTCTGTGGTCAGTGTTAGTCCACCAGTTGAGTATGGAGAACCTAGAGTATGAACAACACAGAGAATCAGTCTTACACCTTACACTGTGGTCAGTGGGGTGCTGTCCACCCATCTCTAGGTCCCCTCAGTAACAGAGTCAGTCAGACCAATCCAGACTCTCTTGTTGAGTTTGAAGAGAATCTCCTGTTGTTGAGGAAGATAAATATAAATATATACCTATTTGTTTGGTCATCTCTCTCTCTCTCTCTCTCTCTCTCTCTCTCTCTCTCTCTCTCTCGCTCTCGCTCTCGCTCTACTCTCCTTCCAGGTTTTAGTCTCAGTAGACAGGAAGTACCAACTGGATTCAAACTTCTTCCAGCCTTCAGGAGAGGTTTTTCTACAAGATGATAACATGTATTTCCTTCAATGTATCACGCTGGACACTTAATGACAGAATGCAGACATACATACAATAAGGACTGGCCACCCCTCATAGCCTGGTTCCTCTCTAGGTTTCTTCCTAGGTGTTGGCCTTTCTAGCGAGTTTTTCCTAGCCACCATGCATCTACACCTGCATTGCTTGCTGTTTGGGGTTTTAGACTGAGTTTCTGTACAGCACTTTGAGATATCAGCTGATGTACGAAGGGCTATATAAATTGATTTGATTTGATTTGATAAATACACGGGGCGCACAAAGATAACACAGGGGATGAAACCAGTCATCATCTGAACAATACAAGTGG
>NW_027258400.1:0-27500 GCF_045791955.1 Oncorhynchus clarkii lewisi
GATGTAGACCCTACTATATAGATACAACACACTGAGATGTAGGTCCTACTATATAGATACAACACGCTGAGATGTAGGCCCTACTATATAGATACAACAGACTGAGATGTAGGCCCTACTATATAGATACAACACACTGAGATGTAGGTCCTACTATATAGATACAACAGACTGAGATGTAGGTCCTACTATATAGATACAACACACTGCTGTAGACCCTACTATATAGATACAACACACTGAGATGTAGGCCATACTATATAGATACAACACACTGAGATGTAGGCCCTACTATATAGATACAACACACTGAGATGAAGCCATACTATATAGATACAACACACTGAGATGTAGGTCCTACTATATAGATACAACAGACTGAGATGTAGGCCCTACTATATAGATACAACACACTGATATGTAGGCCCTACTATATAGATACAACACACTGAGATGTAGGTCCTACTATATAGATACAACACACTGAGATATAGGCCCTACTATATAGATACAACACGCTGAGATGTAGGCCCTACTATATAGATACAACACACTGAGATGTAGGCCCTACTATATAGATACAACACACTGAGATGTAGGCCCTACTATATAGATACAACATGCTGAGATGTAGGCCCTACTATATAGAAACAACACACTGAGATGTAGGCCCTACTATATAGATACAACACGCTGAGATGCAGACCCTACTATATAGAGACAACACACAGACATACAGTGCTCAGACCCCTTGACCTTTTCCACGTTTTTCAGCCTTCTTCTATAATGTATTAAATAAAAACATTTTCACAGCAATCTACACACAATACCCGATAATGACGAAGCGGGAAACAGGTTTTTAGAAATGTTTGCTCTGTAAGGGCACAGGGCGAGACCCAGATGCAGACACGGGAGGCAGATGGTTCAAGTCTCTGATATTTATTAGTATCCAAGGGGCAGGCAAGAGAATGGTCATGGACACGCAAAAGATCATAACAAGGTCAGAGTCCAAGAAGGCAAGGGTCAAAACCTGGATGACTAGCAAAAACAGAGAAAAGTTTTTTTTTTAAAGCAGGAGCACGTAGTAACACGCTGGTTGACTTGACAAAATAAGACGACCTGGCACAAACCGACAGAAAATACACATATAGGTACCCAGGGGATAATGGGGAAGATGGGTGACACCTGATCAGATCAGAAAGTACTTATTTACAGAAGTATTCAGCTCAACGCTATGAGACTCCAAATTGAGCTCAAGCGCGTCCGTTTCCATTGATCATCCTTGAGATGTTTCTAAAACTTGACTGGAGTCCACCTGTGGTAAATTCAATTGATTGGGCATGATTTGGAAAGGCAAACACCTGTCTATATACTGTCGCACAGTTGACAATGCATGTCAAAGCAAAAACCAAGCCATGAGGTCGAAGGAATTGTCCATAGAGCTCCGAGACAGGATTGTGTCGAGGTACAGATCTGAGGAAGGGTATCAAAAAATGTCTACAGCATTGAAGGTCCCCAATAACCCAGTGGCCTCCATCATTCTTAAATGGAAGATATTTGAAACCACCAAGACTCTTCCTAGAGCTGGCCGCCCGGCCAAACTGAGCAATCGGTGGAGAAGAGCCTTGTTCAGGGAGGTGACCAAGAACCTGATGGTCACTCTGACAGAGCTTCAGAGTTCCTCTGAGTAGATCAGGGAACCTTCCAAAAGGATAACCATCTCTGCAGCACTCCACCAATCAGGTTTTCATGGTAGAGTTGCCAGACGGAAGCCACTCCTCAGTAAAAGGCACATGACAGCCCCCTGGAGTTTGCCAAGAGGGACCTAAAAGACTCTCGGACCATGAGGAACAAGATTCTCTGGACTGACGAAACCAAGATCGAACTCTTTGGCCTGAATGCCAGGCTTCACGTCTGGAGGAAACAATGGCACGGTGAGGCAAGGAGGTGGCAGCATCATTCTATGGGGATGTTTTTCCACTAGGCAGGATCGAGGGAAAGATTAACGGAACAAAGTACAGTGAGATCCTTGATGAAAACCTGCTCCAGAGTGCTCAGGACCTCAAACAGGGGCAAAGGTTAAGCACACAGCCAACACAACACAGGAGTGACTTCGGAACAAGTCTCTGAATGTCCTTCAGTGGCCCAGCCATGGCCCGACTTGAACCCGATCAAACATCTCTGGAGAGACCTTAAAATAGCTGTGCAGTGACGCTCCCCATCCAACCTGACAGAGCTTGAGAGGATCTGCAGAGACGAATTGGAGAAGGCTATAATCGCTGCCAAAGGTGCCAAAGGTGCTTCAACAAAGTACTGAGTAAAGGGTCTGAATACTGATATTTCTGATATTAGATTTTTTATATATATATATATAAACTTGCAAACATTTCTAAAAAACTGTTTTTGCTTTGTCATTATGGGATATTGTCTGTAGATTAATGAGGGGAAAAACATTTTTTTAATCAATCTTAGAATAAGTCTGTAACGTATCAAGTAATTGTGTCTGAATACTTTCAGAAAACACTGTACAATAGAGTATTGTACTGTTTCTACTGTATCAAATGAATGGGATTCAGTGCAAACTGATCAGAGGACATGTTCAGATTCTGCGTTGCGCTGCCTGTAAACACTGCAGGTATTTTTGTAAACTATCAAATATTGTGTGGAGTGCTGATCATGGACGTGGGCATGTGATCCTTCCTTGCAGCTTGTACCGACTGCTACTCAGAATGATAATTCTAGGTAATCACAGGACTAGCTGGGATACTGCCTTGCTGCTCAGAATGTTAATTCTAGGTAATCACAGGAGTAGCTGGGATACTGCCTTGCTGCTCAGAATGATAATTCTAGGGAATCACAGGACTAGCTGGGATACTGCCTTGCTACTCAGAATGATAATTCTAGGTAATCACATGACTAGCTGGGATACTGCCTTGCTACTCAGAATGATAATTATAGGTAATCACATGACTAGCTGGGATACTGCCTTGCTACTCAGAATGATAATTCTAGGGAATCACATGACTAGCTGGGATACTGCCTTGCTACTCAGAATGTTAATTCTAGGTAATCACACGACTAGCTGTAGCAGACTGATCTTTCACAGTTGATCAGTCATCATTTCTTCTCTCACCTTTTCTCCTCTACACTACATCTGCAATACTGTTTTTGTGTGAGAGAGAGAGAGAGAAAAGAGACATAGAGGGAAAGTGACAGACTCATGGCGGTGCGTCACTACCTTCTAGAGACAACAGTGGTCCTTTAGGGCATTGGTCCTTGACCCTTGTCTCAGAGACAAGGGTCTGTAGCCTTCTGTTAGCCCCTAATGTCTTAAACCTGCTAATGAGGGAGTCCGGGAGCCAAACGCTTTCACCAGAATAACGAGCCATGCCACAGCCAGCTGAGACACATTTCAGCTCAGAGAAAAAAACACAACCCATATTTTTTGTGTGTTTTGTGTGTTTAATGTGCACATTGCGCTGTGCACATTGGACAAGAATAACAAGGGGCACCTGGTGAGAAAAGTCCCACTAGAGAACAATATGTCCCTCGGATTCCCAACTTCCCACAAAACATTGGTAATTAGTGACAAGGTCGCTCCCCGGGAGCATCGGAAGAATCTTAACCTTTGATTATTTTGGCATGATATGACAACAAATGGGGGGGAGAGAGAAGAAACATAGGGAGAGATGGGAAGAGAGGTATTTAAACAGAGCTGGTATATACAGGAGGAAGGAGAGAGTTCAGAGCTGTTTGGATGGGCGCCACCATGGCCCTTCACCAGTGTTTCTGTCATGGGCTGCATACCAAATGACAATTTATCTCCAATTTAGTGCACCACTTTTGACTAGTTCCCAGTAGAGTGCCAATTGGGATGCAGCCTTGTATGGCTTCTGGATGAATCCCCTGAATCTCCAGGCCAAAGTAGTAGAGCACCTACCACCATGCGGGATAAACAGATGCCAGACCTGATTAAGCGATTCTCCACACCCCAGTCTCCTTCAATTCTAACGTTATGACAACAGGGAAACAGATTATATTCCCCCCCCACACTCCCCCGCCATTCCGTCCCTTTAAAACCCATTCATAGGCTCTGTCGGATTTAATATCATTAAATATTTTTGTTATGTCTTTTCATTTGTCTTTCTCTCGACAGCTAGTTGTCATGAAGCGCCAGCGAAGCCCCATGTGGGCCCCTGTGCAGTCAGAAGTAGGACAAAGCTGATTAAAACTATAATGCATTCTGCTGTGTGGTGTGGACTGGTGCAGAGCGTGTACTGTTTAAGGCTGGAGCTGGGGCCTGCATTGTTAATGATGAACAGATACTGTTAAAGATGATATTTACCATGATGGGGAAGAACAGCCAGGTCACCCGTGATACCAGTCTGTGTTTTACATCCGTCCATGTCTTAGGATGTCGGGAGATGAAGTGGAAACAGGCCACTAGGGGAAACAATGAGCGCTGTTACTTTCAAGTATGTTCTGATTTTTCCAGGGTGTTGTAAATGGGTGTAAGCATCTGCCTCTGATTGCAAAGGTTGCAAGTTCAAATCCAGCAATGGAAAGTCTTTTTATTTTATTTTTGTTTTAAGCTTATCTCAAAACTGTATCCTTACCATTAACTCATTCAGAGTTAATGCCTAAACTTAAACCTGACCTTACAAATGCTGAGTTAATGCCTAAACTTAAACCTAATCTTAGAAATTCTGAGTTAATGCCTAAACTTAATCCTAATCTTACAAATGCTGAGTTAATGCCTAAACTTAATCTAATCTTACAAATGCTTAAACAAATGCAAATTCTGAGTTAATGCCTAAACTTAATCCTAATCTTACAAATGCTGAGTTAATGCCTAAACTTAATCCTAATCTTACAAATGCTGAGTTAATGCCTAAACTTAATCCTAATCTTACAAATGCTGAGTTAATGCCTAAACTTAATCCTAATCTTACAAATTCTGAGTTAATGCCTACACTTAACCATAAACACATTGAAATATGATGTTTGAGAAACATGGATGAACGGTCTATTTCTGACATGAGACTGTGAGAGCCAGTTGAGGAAGAGAGGAAGGAAGGTCGAGGCTGATCATCACACCCAACCCTTCACTTTAGCACCTCTTTCTTTCTATTGTTAATCCTCCCACTCAGTAAGAGATGGCTTGGTGAGCTTGAAATTGATCCTGACCAAAGTGAGGCGAAAGAACCTGCATCGTGAAGGCTTCCTTGATCAGGAAAAATGCTTGCGGTGACTCTGACCCAGTTGGAGTATAATTTGTGGAGACGGTGGATCTATGCCTCTTGGCCAATCCGTTTGTGGTATCAGTCTAGGTTGAAGAAGGAGATGGGTTCTGTCAATTTGTTCAAAGTATCCATAGGTCGACTTGTGTTGATTTTGTTTGTGTGTCTGCTGCTAAAGAGGAAGAGTGCGCTCGCTGTACACTTCGAGACTCGGGACGAAAGCATTGGCCTGCTTTGCTCTCCAGAACAGAGCGCCTCCGGAAGGAGTGATAACTGAGGTGGGGTTGAGTGTTAAGGTGGATCAACTAAAATTGGGGATACCTGGTGTTTCTGATGCATGCTGTTTGTGTGCGACGCAGACCCGGTGGTGAGCGTGAGTTTTGATTCAGGAGTGTTTCCCATAGAAAGTCATGCTTAGTCCTGTGAGAATTGTTTTGTTCCGAACACACTACAGTGTTTCAGGTGTCAAGTTTATGGTCATGTTGCAGCAGTATGTACGAGGGAGATTCTGGTGTGGGAGAAGTGTGCAGGAAGGCCATGGGACAAAATAGTGTGTAGTTTAGGTGGAAAATGTGTGGTATTTCAATAGTGGGGGTGGCCATGTTCCTGGGGATCAAAAATGCCCTATACGTGTGAGACAGGTGGAAGTGAGCAGGATGAGAGCAGTGCAGGAAGTTGTCATCATATACTCAGGTGCTTTAGTGAGGTTGGCTTCTCAGTGTTTTATTGGTCATTAATTGTACCGCACAGATGCAAAGGAAATCCCAGAAGATTGAATTGGTAGCAGAAGCAGATTGCTTTTTATTTAGTCTCTTAGAGATGTTAGTGTAGAAGAACTACAGGGAGGGGTTTGAGAGAAAGGGGTTCCAGCCTCCTAGGTCAATGGCCTGGTGTTGTGGGGATATATACAGTATACAGGGTAAGTGTTTTTTTTCCACCCATTTCCAGTTTCCTTTTTTTTATGTGAATAAAAGTTCTATTCAATTCACAAACTGTGAACGGCAGCAATACACAACCTAGCATCTAGTCTGCTGAAAGCCACACAAAGAAGAAGAAGAAGAGGAATTAGAAGAAGAAGAAGAAGAAGAAGAAGAAGAAGAAGAAGAAGAAGAAGAAGAAGAGCCGTCTAACAATTGAAGTAATATGTGGTTTACTTCCCTAACAATTAAATGTGCATTTGGAAAATATTCAGACCCATTGACTTTTTCCCCATTTTGTTACGTTACAGCCTTGTTCTAAAATGGATTCAATTATTTTCTCCCTCATCAATCTACCACATAACGACAAAGCAAAAACAGGTTTTTAGACATTTTTGCAAATGTATTAAATATAAAAAGCTGAAATATGACATTTACGTATGCTATTACAGCCTTAAGTCTTCTTGGGTATGACGCAACAAGCTTGGCACACTTGTATTTGGAGAGTTTCTCCTAGTCTTCTCTGCAGCTCCTCTCAAGCCCTGCCAGGTTGGATGGGGAGCTCTGACTGGGCCACTCAAGGACATTCAGATACTTCGTCCTGAAGCCACTCCTGTGTTGTGTTGGCTGTGTGCTTAGGGTCGTTGTCCTGTTAGAAGGTGAACCTCCGCCCTAGTCTGAGGTCCTGAGCGCTCTGGAGCAGGTTTTCATCAAGGATCTCTCTGTACTACGCCCGTTCATCTTTCCCTCGATCCTGACTAGTCTCCCAGTCCCTGCCACTGAAAAACATCCCCACAGCATGATGCTGCCCCCAACATGCTTCACCAATGACATGTTTCCCTGCAGACGTGACGCTTGGCATTCAGGCCAAAGAGTTCGATCTTGGTTTCATCAGTCCAGAGAATCTTGTTTCTTTTAGGTGCCTTTTGGCAAACTCCAAGCGGGCCATCATGTGCCTTTTACTGAGAAGTGGCTTCCTTCTGGCCACTCTACCATAATGGCCTGACTGGTGCAGTCCTTGACCAAGGCACTTCTCCCCCAATTGCTCAGTTTGGCCAGGCGGCCAGCTCTAGGAAACATCTTGGTGGTTTCAAACATCTTCCATTTTAGAATGATGGAGGCCACTGTGTTCTTGGGGACCTTCAATGCTGCAGACATTTTTTGATACCCTTCCTCAGATCTGTACCTCGACACAATCCTGTCTCGGAGCTCTACGGACAATTCCTTCGACCTCATGGCCTGGTTTTTGCTTTGACATGCACAGTCAACTGTGGGACCTTATATAGACAGGTGTGTGACTTTCTCGTGTCCAATATGTTGTTTTTTTGCTCAGTGATCCACCACTCTGATCTCAACCACAGCAGTGATCTGGCCAAGCATTTTCAAACAAGTTTATACAGTTTCTCTCAGACTTTCTCTGTATCTATCTATAATAAACAAAAATATAAATTCAACATGCAACAATTTCAAAATGTTTTAATTGTTACAGTTCAAATAAGGAAATCAGTCAATTTAATTAAATAAATTAGGCCGCAATCTATAGATTTTCACAAATATACAGATATGTATCTGTTGGTTACAGATACCTTAAATGAGATGGGAACCATTAAGATAGAGGTAAACATGTAAACATGGCACACCTCTGAATTACAAAGCTGTGGGTTTAAAAGAAAAGGACATCTCAAGTGTTCAAGTTAGACACTGTCACACACTGTTTAATATTCAGTAAGTTAATAATAACAGTTGGGTTGAAATTATTAAATATAAAAAGCACTTAACGTTTTCTTTAAAAAAACTTCACCTATACAAAAGTTTTAATTAAACCCTGAACCCTCAAAGTAGATTACTATAAAAAATCTCATCCGTTGTTTAAGAAATGGCCTTTTTTGCATTTTGTAGATTAGATTTATTTATTTTATTAGATTAATTTATAGATTGCCAAATCTCATTTTCGATTAATTGAAAATGAAACATGTTTCAAAGTGTCTCTCTTTTTTTCAAACAAGCTGGTTACAATTTTAATATTACAACAAATATTAAGGCTGAATTCAAATGTATTTATGGGAAATGTGTTTCAAACGGGGTATTTTATTTTTTAACTATATTATAAATTGGAATGGTAGAGTTATGTATTTTCATGGAGTTATCAGAGTTGTATGCGAAGGTCTGTTCAATCCAAGAGTACTTTAAATTAATTACAGCATTACCCCCCAAAATGGAGGAGTTAGGTGGAAGAACAAAAATAGCATAAATATCAAAGTATACCAGTTTCATTTGAGGATCAGGATATTGACAGCTGAGCCATACAGATTGCTAAATAGCTGGGAAGAGATTTTTTTTACCGATTCCATGATACAAGGTGAGTTGATCTATAAAACAACACAAGATTCACAGCTTTGTGCTTTTCAGCTAAAATTATTATATAGAATTGTTGCCACCAACAAAATGTTGAATATTTGGGGCATAAAATCATTGCAGCTCTGCAGATTTTGTTGTGAGGATACAGAATCAATAGACCATTTGTTTTGGTATTGCCCACATGTAGCCTGTTTCTGGTCTCAGGTTCAGGAATGGCTGAAAAAACATAACATCATCAAATATTAAACCTAGAAATAGCTTTGTTGGGAGATGTGGAGAGACCAGATTTTTGAGTGGGCAGCTTTCGGAGAACTGTGGTTGGGATTTTGGGCCGGTGGCTGATAGGTCGCTGTTTCGCTGTTTCGCTGTCCCCGTTTTTAACCATGTCGATGAGTTGACACTGGTTGCTTCTTTGGGTCGCTCTGGATGGGTGTCTGTTAGATGACTCAATGTAATGTACATTTTGAACTGCTTCACTGCAAGTAGATAAAATGTTTTAAATATTAAATAAAAATAATAAACAATGTAAAATAATAGGTAATGAGTGGAGAACAGGAGGGCTTCTTAAAGAAAAACTAACAGGTCTGTGAGAGACGGAATTCTTACTGGTTGGTAGGTGATCAAATACTAATGTCATGCAATAAAATGCTAATTAATTACTTAAAAAATCATACAATGTGTTTTTCTGGATTTTTGTTTTAGATTCCGTCTCTCACAGTTGAAGTGTACCTATGATAAAAAAAATTACAGACCTCTACATGCTTTGTAAGTAGGAAAACCTGCAAAATCGGCAGTGAATCAAATACTTGTTCTCCCCACTGTATATACTATTCAATATCGTAATTAGATGATTTCTCAAGAACACATTGGCAACAATCCTGGGTTAACATTGGGTTTATATTCTATAATGTGTCTCAACTGGCACCCTATTCCCTATATTGTGCCCTACATTTGATTAGAGCCCTATGGGCAGTGGTTAAAAATATAAAAAAAGTAGTGCACTACATAGGGAATAGGGTGCCATTTGGGACACACCCTATGTATTCTCATCCCCATCATTAGTTCCTGAACCGACACACTGGTGTTGAAAGGTCAACATGTCAAATGATATTCACCAACTCAAAATATGGACGTACTGTAGAGAATAGGGTGCTATGTGGGACACTGGTACCATTTGGTACTGTAGATAAGCCTATTTCCAATTCAACATCCTGTGGTGCAGGTTATTTGTCCTGCTTTTTACCGAAGCCTATACCAGTAATACGGAGGCCTACCATCAGATTTAAGATGAGTGGCTAGCTAGCTATCATAGCTGTTTTTAGAGCGGTGGTATGTAAAGAGACTGAAAACGAGTCATTGGTGATCCTTCGAGTGTGATTTCAATCAGCAGTGTCAGCTCAGATAGTCCAGAGAGAGAGAGAGAGAGAGAGAGAGAGAGAGAGAGAGAGAGAGAGAGAGAGAGAGAGAGAGATGAATCTCAATCATTTTCTCTCAAGACTAATAGCTGTAGCGTATCTAGAAATGTTATCTGATTTTCCCTGTTTGTCATTTGATGGTCATTAAGCTGAAATGAACACCATGTTCTGGGAGAGGTACTTCTGATGCAGTTTGTGTCAGTGGAGGCTCCTCGGAAGAGGAGGGGGAGGACCATCCTCCTCAGTGAATTTCAGAAAAAATACAAATAGTGAAACATTAAAAAAAGTTTTCCTTTTTAGATAAACTACACTAAATATAGTCACATCACCAAATAATTGATTCAAACACACTATTTTGCAATTAAGGTCTACAGTAGCCTCAACAGCACTCTGTAGGGTAGAACCAACAGGATTATCTTCAGTATGTCCAGGACAACTGGTTTCCTCCCTCGTCTCTCTTTACCCCTTATCATCCCACCCCCCTCCCTCTCCATCCTCCGTCCTCTCTCCTCCATGACCCGGAAGTGGTCTAGTGGATGAGAAGTGTGTTAATTTGTTAGCAAGCAAAGGTAAGACGGTCCTCTCCTCCTCGATGGGCCTCCTTTTGGCAAGGAAGCTCAGTTGTATTCTACCTTCTCTGAAGAGTTTAGAAATATTTCATTCCCCCTATTGTTTTCTTCAAAGCCAAAATCATGCAAACGTTTAAAAAATATACAGTTGAAGTCAGAAGTTAACATATACTTAGGTTGGAGTCACTAATTAAAACTAGTTTTTCAACCAATCCATCAATTTCTTGTTAACAAACTATAGTTTTGGCAAGTTGGTTAGGACATCTACTTTGTGCATGACACATGTCATTTTTCCAACAATTGTTTACAGACAGATTATTTCACATATAATTCACTGCATCACAATTCCAGTGGGTCAGAAGTTTACATACACTACATTGACTGTGCCTTTAAACAGCTTGGAACATTCCATAAAATAATGTCATGGTTTTAGAAGCTTCTGATAGGCTAATTGACATAATTTGAGTCAATTGGAGCTGTACCTGTGGATGTATTTCACGGCCTCCCTTTAAAGTCAGTGCCTCTTTGCTTTACATCATGGGAAAATCAAAAGAAATCAGCCAAGACCTCAGAAAAATATTGTAGACCTCCACAAGCCTGGTTCATCATTGGGAGCAATTTCCATATGCCTGAAGGTACCACATTCATCTGTACAAACAATAAGTTTAAACACCATGGGACCACGCAGCCGTCATACCGCTCAGGAAGGAGATGCGTTCTGTCTCCTAGAGATAAACGTACTTTGGTGAGAAAAGTGCAAATCAATCCCAGAACAACAGCAAAGATCCTTGTGAAGATGCTGGAGGAAACAGGTACAAAAGTATCTATATCCACAGTAAAACGAGTCCTATATCGACATAATCTGAAAGGCCGCTCAGAAAGGAAGAAGCCACTGCTCCAAAACCGCCATAAAAAAGCCAGACTACGGTTTGCAACTGTACATTGGGACAAAGATCATGCTTTATGGAGAAATGTCCTCTGGTCTGATGAAACAAAATAGAACTGTTTGGCCATAATGACCATTATGTTTGGAGGAAAAAGGGGGAGGCTTGCAAGCCGAAGAACAACATCCCAACCATGAAGCTCAGGGGTGGAAGCATCATGTTGTGGGGGTGCTTTGCTGCAGGTGTGACTGGTGCACTTCACAAAATAGATGACATCATGAGGAGGGAAATAATGTGGATATATTGAAGCAACATCTCTAGACATCAAGTCAGGAAGTTAAATGTTGGTCGCAAATGGGTCTTCCAAATGGATAATGACCCCAAGCAAAATTCCAAAGTTGTGGCAAAATGGCTTAAGGACAACATAGTTAAGGTATTGGAGTGGCCATCACAAAGCCCTGACCTCAATCCTATAGAAAATTTGTCATCAAAAAGAAAGGAGGACCAAAGCACTCTTCATACAGCATAAGTGCCTTGGTCCTCCTATCTTTTTGATGACCAATTTACCCCTTTTACCAAAGAGCACCTTCTATCTACCAAATTGTACTATTGTGTACCTTAGTAGCACTTCTCTTCCTCCTCTTCCTATAGAAAATGTAGTGGCGGAACTGGAAAAGCGTGTGCGAGCGAGGAGGCCTACAAACCTGACTGGGCCAAAATTCACCCAACTTATTGTGGGAAGCTTGTGGTAGGCTACCCGAAACGTTTGACCGAAGTTAAACAATTTAAAGGCAATGCTACCAAATACTAATTGAGTGTATGTAAACTCTGACCCACTGGGAATGTGATGAAAGAAATAAAAGCTGAAATTAATAATTCTCTCTACTATTATTCTGACATTTCACATTCTTAAAATAAAGTGGTGATCCTAACTGACCTAAGACAGGGAATATTACTAGGACTAAATGTCAGGAATTGTGAAAAACTGAGTTTAAATGTATTTGGCTAAGGTGTATGTAAACTTCCGACTTCAACTGTATACGCTTCTTATCCCTTTATATATAAAATGCACAACTAGCCAAGCCACATTTATTTTTAATCACTTTATACATATATTTTAGGTAAACCACCCTGTTATTAATGTAATTTGCCTGATGATGCGTGATTGGAGAGAGAGTCTCACTTCATACAAGCACATTTTCGTCCACTTTACCCTGTCCTCGCTGCCTGTCCTCGATTACCTTTGACCTTTTTCAAAAGGAGGCCAGACAGGACAGAGAGAGGACTCAGGAGTTGAACAAATCTAATTGAGAAAAGCCCCCCCCCTCCCTATCCTCCCTCTCCCACAGCAGTGTGTTCTAGTTGTTATCTTAGCCTGCTATGTGTTCTAGTGGTTCTGCTAGTCTGCTATGTGTTTTACTGTTAGTTATTCTGCTAGTCTGCTATGTGTTCTAGTGGTTCTGCTAGTTTGCTATGTGTTTTACTGTTAGTTATTCTGCTAGTCTGCTATGTGTTCTAGTTATTCTGCTAGTCTGCTATGTGTTCTGGTTATTCTGCTAGTCTGCTATGTGTTTTACTGTTAGTTATTCTGCTAGTCTGCTATGTGTTCTAGTTATTCTGCTAGTCTGCTATGTGTTCTAGGTATTCTGCTAGTCTGCTATGTGTTCTAGTTATTCTGCTAGTCTGCTATGTGTTCTAGTTATTCTGCTAGTCTGCTATGTGTTTTACTGTTAGTTATTCTGCTAGTCTGCTATGTGTTCTAGTTATTCTGCTAGTCTGCTATGTGTTCTAATTATTCTACTAGTCTGCTATGTGTTCTAGTTATTCTGATAGTCTGCTATGTGTTCTAGTTATTCTGCTAGTCTGCTATGTGTTTTACTGTTAGTTATTCTGCTAGTCTGCTATGTGTTATAGTTATTCTGCTAGTCTGCTATGTGTTATGTGTTCTAGTTATTCCGCTAGCCTGCTATGTGTTTTCCTGTTAGTTATTCTGCTAGTCTTCTATGTGTTCTAGTTATTCTGCTAGTCTGCTATGTGTTTTACTGTTAGTTATTCTGCTAGTCTGCTATGTGTTTTACTGTTAGTTAATCTGCTAGTCTGCTATGTGTTCTAGTTATTCTGCTAGTCTGCTATGTGTTCTAGTTATTCTGCTAGTCTGCTATGTGTTTTACTGTTAGTTATTCTGCTAGTCTGCTATGTGTTTTACTGTTAGTTATTCTGCTAGTCTGCTATGTGTTCTAGTTATTCTGCTAGTCTGCTATGTGTTCTAGTTATTCTGCTAGTCTGCTATGTGTTCTAGTTATTCTGCTAGTCTGCTATGTGTTCTAGTTATTCTGCTAGTGTGCTATGTGTTCTAGTTATTCTCCTAGTCTGCTATGTGTTTTACTGTTAGTTATTCTGCTAGTCTGCTATGTGTTCTAGTTATTCTGCTAGACTGCTATGTGTTCTAGTTATTCTGCTAGTCTGCTATTTATTCTAGTTATTCTGCTAGTCTGCTATGTGTTTTACTGTTAGTTATTCTGCTAGTCTGCTATGTGTTCTAGTTATTCTGCTAGTCTTCTATGTGTTCTAATTATTATACTAGTCTGCTATGTGTTCTAGTTATTCTGCTAGTCTGCTATGTGTTTTACTGTTAGTTATTCTGCTAGTCTGCTATGTGTTCTAGATATTCTGGTAGTCTTCTATTTGTTCTAATTATTCTACTAGTCTGCTATGTGTTCTAGTTATTCTGCTAGTCTGCTATTTGTTCTAGTTATTCTGCTAGTCTGCTATGTGTTCTACTTATTATGCTAGTCTGCTATGTGTTCTAGGTGTTCTTCTAGCCTGGTATGTGTTGTGACAGTTTGGCTCTGTCACTCTATGGTGGTTGTCATGTGGCCTGGGGCATTTAAACTTGGTTACTGTGTGTGTGTGTGTGTGTGTGTGTCAGTGTGTGTGAATGTGTGTAACTGTTGTGTGGCGTGCTGTGTGGTTCGACAGTGTCATGCCGCCCTTCTAGGTCCCGGTGTCACATCACTGCAGGCCTCACGGTCGGACACACATCCAGCTCTAACATGATGTGACACGGTCCTTCTGGTGTCTGAAACCCACTGAGATGAAACCACATCTTTCTCTATGGGACAAACACAATGGGAGGGAAGGTGGCGTGAGAATAGAGAGAAAACCAACCATCACAAATAGGCAATGACACTTTTTTTCCAACGTGCAAATAGGAAGTGGGTTAAAGGCAGGTACAACATCCCCAGGCTTCTGGACTCAAATCAAATCAAACTTTATTTGCCACATGCGCCGAATACAACGTGTAGACCTTAATGTGAAATGTTCACTTACAAACCCTTAACCAACAATACAGTTCAAGAAGAAGAAAATATTTACCAAGTAGGTTAAAATAAAAAGTAATAATAAAAAGTAAGACATATTCCATTGGAGCAGTTTGTAAGTTGACCCTGGAATATGTCTAAGGGTCTCTGGTCTTCTTCCACAGTGCATAATACTCAGACAGTGTGTAATATTCAGCCAGGTCACTCCAGATTCAAGGCCAAATTTGACGTCCGTCCCAGGTACCCGGGAAGTCGTGGGGATGACTTAAAACAACTGTCCACTAGGGGCAACGGTGAGCACAATTACCATCAAGTTGACTTGCAGTTTTCTAGGGTTGTTGAAGGGTGATGGCGGTGAGTTGTAAAGCTCTGAACTCTAGCTCAGAGAGTCATGTGTTCAAGACCAATGCTAGGCACTTATAAAAACTTAACCATTAGGGAATGAATGCCTAGAGTTAACAGGTTGTTTTAGTTTTAACCCTATCCCAAACCTTAAACCTTACCTCAACCATTAATACATTTAAAAACAATTGACATACAATCTACTTGCAGTGAAGCCACTCAACATTTCCGTTACATTCAGTCATCTAGCAGACACTCCCATCCAGAGTGACCCGTAGGACAACTGCAGGACAGGAGTGCAGTACTCACCAGATGGCTTGTTCGCTTGTTTGTTTGTTTGATTAGTTTTTTGGATTTATCGACCGACTGCCTGTAAAAAAAATATCTATATTTTGTTTTTTTGTGTTTTGACATTTCCTTTTGTTTGGGTATGTGACCCGGCTGGGAAGCTTTCCAGCAATAGCTGGAGAACACTAAATCCAGAGGATCAACCATCCTTCAAATCTTATTAAGTAAGAAGTATCCTCACTGTATAATGCTGAATCGTTTTGTTGATATATTTCAATGTTAAACAAATTACTTTAGTCATTAACACTACAATTAAACTGGCTGCTGTAGTTGTTTACGAAAAACGAGACCCTGGAGCAAGGTTGTGGGTCGAAATGCCCCGAAGGAGACTGTTTTACCTATTTTTATCATGGAGAGAGAAGTCCTGACAAAAGAGGAGGACATAGCCAACCCCATTAAGGAGGAGGAGCTCTACCACAGTCTCATACAGCAAATTCATCCAAACCACTTGAGGTCAGTACAGAGAGTAGGTGCTCTCTGGTGTATATATGTATTCTCTGTAAGGAATAAAGGGCAAAGCTTCTGATCAGAGGAATAACAGTCAGAAGAAAACATGTTGTGTTGAAAGAAAATAATCAGTTCAGTTTGAAGTCCTGCGTGGCTGACCAGAACTACATTCAAGTTACATTTAAAGAACTACCGGAGTCAGCAGAGGACAGTGTTGTGACTGAGTTCCTTTTGTATATGTTGAAGCAGCATCCATCACTCACATAACACGGTCTGTAAAGGTGGGCCCCTCACTGGATCAAAGTATTTTATGATGGACAATGTCCTGCGAGTTTACAGGACTGGCTGATACAATCCCACACTAGATGGGGTCAGGAGATGCTAGAGTACAGTCCTACTACACTGGACAGCACAAGGTGCTTTGAGGAAACCTTCCACACCATGTGCAGGACAACAATCATGTCCTCATGAGTAGGGCAGATGTATCACATATCTCAGCTGAAATGACTGAATGTGAGACGGAGGTTGAAGAGGATAATTCCTCGGCTCCCAAGGACAAAGATGGAGTGAATGAAACATTGGAGTTGGTACCTGGTGAGCCAGAGTCTGCGACAGTGACCTCTTATTACAAGAAAAATAAGAAGAATAAGAATAAAAATAAAAAATGAAGCTGGGAAAGTGACTACTGAGACCAGTGACAATCATAACCCAATAGAAAACCTTGAGGTTAACAAGAGATCAGGAAGGCGGTGCAACTCTCAGGTGAAAACAGAAGAATGCAGCCAAACATCAATGTTGGCCTTCATTCAAGCAATCCGGAATCAAAATACACCCTAATTGGCCCAGGGTACTCAGCTCCCCATCAGAGTCTGGAGTTAGATCACCTGGAGTTAGCTCACCTGAGGTTAGCTCGCCTGGGGTTAGATCGCCTGGGGTTAGCTCGCCTGGGGTTAGCTCACCTGGGGTTAGATCACCTGGGGTTAGCTCACTTGGAGTTAGCTCACCTGGAGTTAGCTCACCTGGAGTTAGCTCACCTGGGGTTAGCTCACCTGGGGTTAGATCACCTGGGGTTAGCTCACTTGGAGTTAGCTCACCTGGAGTTAGCTCACCTGGGGTTAGCTCACTTGGAGTTAGCTCACCTGGAGTTAGCTCACCTGGAGTTAGCTCACCTGGGGTTAGCTAACCTGGGGTTAGATCACCTGGGGTTAGCTCACTTGGAGTTAGCTCACCTGGAGTTAGCTCACCTGGGGTTAGCTCACTTGGGGTTAGCTCGCCTGGGGTTAGCTCACCTGGGGTTAGATCACCTGGGGTTAGGGAGTTAGCTCACCTGGAGTTAGCTCACCTGGAGTTAGCTCACCTGGGGTTAGCTCACCTCACCTGGGGTTAGCTCCTTGGAGTTAGCTCACCTGGAGTTAGCTCACCTGGGGTTAGCTCACTTGGAGTTAGCTCACCTGGAGTTAGCTCACCTGGAGTTAGCTCACCTGGGGTTAGCTTACCTGGGGTTAGATCACCTGGGGTTAGCTCACTTGGAGTTAGCTCACCTGGGGTTAGCTCACTTGGGGTTAGCTCGCCTGGGGTTAGCTCACCTGGGGTTAGATCACCTGGGGTTAGCTCACTTGGAGTTAGCTCACCTGGAGTTAGCTCACCTAGGGTTATTATGGGAGAAGTGGAGAAAAGCCCCCCTAATTAGCCACCCAGACTGAAATCATTGATGAAAGATAAACTCAGTTCCCTTGACCCAGGTATTAGAAAACATTGTACCATGAAACTTCTTCAAACCGTTAATCGGGTTAAAATGCTCTGAGACCCTCGTTCCAAGCCTAGAGGAATATTGGGAGGTCATCTGATTAGTCGTGGCGTTATTTCTAAGAACAGGTAGAACATTTATTGAACAACTCTAATCTACATTTTTGTTCTGTTTCTATTATACTCTCTTTACTATAACATTGGGGTCCAACAAGGGTCAATATTAGGCCCCCTTCTGTTTACCATCTATGTAAATGATCTCCCACTTGCATGCCCACAACTTAATATGCAGATGTATGTAGACGATATAGTTCTCCATGTATACTCCAAAAATAGACAACTAGTTGTTAACAAGTTAACTGAAGCTCTGGTTTCTACATGAATGTCTATTATTGCCTGCATTTAAATATCGACAAGACTGTTTGTATGTATTATATATATATATATATATATATTATATATTGTATCTCTAACAAATCCTTAGATTTTGTCCCAACCAGCTGTTCTTGTTCATGGAGAGAATCTGAAAGTTGTGTCTAACTTCAGGTTTCTTGCAGTCATTTTGGACTCCAACTTGAAACATGCGAAGAAACATGTGAAGAAGGTAGTTAAGACAGTCAAGTTTTGGTTTTTCCAACTTTAGGTTTCTAAGACCTTTACCTTCCTCTGGAGGCCGCCGAACTATATATCCATGCTATGATCTTCTCACATCTGAGATATTACCTCACATGCTGGTCACAAGCAGGAGTTACTATTCTGAAACCAATCGAATCACTCTACAAACAAACACTTAATACTGTTGATAACAAACCAAACAGTTACCACTATTGTCACATCGTTTACAAACATAATTTATTCGGCAGTATGTAGATGCAAGCCTTGTCTTTAAGATCCTGCATGGTCTTGCCCCTCCACCCCTATACTGGAATATCATGCTCAAGGAAAGGCCCTCCAGGATAACAATGGCAGTAACTAGAGGGAATTGCGTTGTTCCTTTTCCACACAGTAACATCGGTCAATCGGCCTTCTCTGTGAGAGCTACATTATACTGGAATGCAATGCCCATGGACTTGAGAAGCTGCACTGATTATTATACTTGTACATTTGAACTGAAGACATGGCTAAAATCTGTCAACCTGTACACCTGAGTAATCGGTGGTTCCTCATATGTACGACGACAGTTGATGATAGTGTTGTCTTTAGCATGATATATTATATGTTATTGGATATAATGTATTGGTATTTTGTATTGTTTTAGTGAGTATGTGTATTGTGGCTGTGTAATTGTCCTTAGATGCCTTGGGACTACAGGTGCAAATGAGCTTTTGGCTAACCCCGGCACATTTACATGGGATGTTGCATTATTGTAACATGAATGTCGATTAATGTGATTTGTCCCCTATAAATAAATTAAAACAAACAAACAGGAGCGAACTGGGGTCAAGCGCCCAACACAAAGGCAAAACAACAGATCTCCCACCAAATCAAATCTGGAACCCAGACCTGCGACATATCGACCACTGGCCCAAGCTCCCAACCGCCCGGCCACCAACCATCCATGATCCCCTCCCAGAGTTTCACCGAGAGCTGACTCTCAACCAACCCTCAGTTTCCCTTAACCCATCCCACCTATCTCTACTGGCTACCCTCTTCGGATTTCTACGTGCCATATATCTTTCAACTATGCTGTGATGTTTAACATAAATGTTTTATTTATCGAACCGAATAGAATCCACAGATTGAGAGTTGAAGATAAAGACTTTTACTAAGAGTATTAGTATATTAGTAATTGACTGACCCGGTCTCTCCAGATCTCTCAACAATGCTGTTTCTAGGGACAACTTTAGATTAATGTTATGCTTTTTCAGCCATTCCTGAACCTGAGACCAGAAACAGGCTACCCTACCAAAACAAATGGTGTACTAATTCTGTATCCTCACAACAAAATCTGCAGAGCTGCGGTGATTGTATGCCCCAAATATTCAACATTTTGTTGGTGGCAACAATTCTGTATAATCATTTTAGCTGAAAAGTATTATTCCCTGTGGCATGGAATCGGTACATCAAGGTATACTTTCCTATTTATGCTATTTTTGTTCCTCCGCCAGTTTTGATCCTTTATATCGGGCAGACAGACCAGTTCCCTCCTCCTCCCGCTGCCACCTGCCTCCTCTATTTTTGGGGCAATGCTGTAATAAATTGGATGTAATCCTGGATTGAACAGACCTTCTCATACAACTCTGATAATTCCATGAAAGACATAACTCTACCATTCCAACTTATAATATAGTTAAAAAAAAAATAATACCCCTTTTGAAACACATTTCCCATAAATAGAGGTATTTTATCAAGCAGTACATTTGAGTTCAGCCATAATATATGTTGTAATATTTGTTCTATCTTTTCAGGGGGATTAAATTGGAATTGTAACCAGCTCTGCAATGTTTATTTGAAGAAGACAGATACTTAGTTTTTTGTGTTTTCATCCCCCTTGTCCGCCACAGATGTTAGAGAATCAGGATATTTTACGTGTGTAGTCGATCTCATGTGTATGATATTGGATATGATATAAATGAGAGAGTGTACGATGTCTGTATAAAAGTAAGACTATAATGTGGTGATGTCTAAATAAATAATAAACTCTGCCAATTTGCATGGTTGAGTGTCTATGTGTGTAACGTGAAGTGCGTGCAGCCTTCAATATTCAGCATGATAATTGTAATCCATATCGTACCACCATCATAGTTGCATCATAATTACCTCATAGTTACCTCATAGTTGCATCATAATTACACCATAATTACACCATAATTACACCATAATTACACCATAATTACACCATAATTACACCATAATTACACCATAATTACACCATCATAATTACACCATAATTACACCATAATTACACCATAATTACACCATAATTACACCATAATTGCTGCATCATGCATTAAATATCATTTTCATAGAAAAACACATCCCATTCCATTGGAATTGATGTTACATGCGATTACATTGCATTACTATAGAGATGGCTTCACTACGAGAGAAGAGAAGAGGAGAGAAAGACGACAGAGAGAAGAGAGATCAAGTGTGTGTGTGTGTGTGTGCGTGTGTTTTTCCCTCCGTGTGTGTAAGCGAGCGTGTAATTAAGTTTTTTATTTATTTTTTTATTTCACCTTTGTTTAACCAGGTAGGCTAGTTGAGAACACCTTTATTTAACCAGGTAGGCTAGTTGAGAACACCTTTATTTAACCAGGTAGGCTAGTTGAGAACACCTTTATTTAACCAGGTAGGCTAGTTGAGAACACCTTTATTTAACCAGGTAGGCTAGTTGAGAACACCTTTATTTAACCAGGTAGGCTAGTTGAGAACACCTTTATTTAACCAGGTAGGCTAGTTGAGAACACCTTTATTTAACCAGGTAGGCTAGTTGAGAACACCTTTATTTAACCAGGTAGGCTAGTTGAGAACACCTTTATTTAACCAGGTAGGCTAGTTGAGAACACCTTTATTTAACCAGGTAGGCTAGTTGAGAACACCTTTATTTAACCAGGTAGGCTAGTTGAGAACACCTTTATTTAACCAGGTAGGCTAGTTGAGAACACCTTTATTTAACCAGGTAGGCTAGTTGAGAACACCTTTATTTAACCAGGTAGGCCAGTTGAGAACACCTTTATTTAACCAGGTAGGCTAGTTGAGAACACCTTTATTTAACCAGGTAGGCTAGTTGAGAACACCTTTATTTAACCAGGTAGGCCAGTTGAGAACACCTTTATTTAACCAGGTAGGCTAGTAGAGAACACCTTTATTTAACCAGGTGGGCCAGTTGAGAACACCTTTATTTAACCAGGTAGGCTAGTTGAGAACACCTTTATTTAACCAGGTAGGCTAGTTGAGAACACCTTTATTTAACCAGCTAGGCTAGTTGAGAACACCTTTATTTAACCAGGTAGGCTAGTTGAGAACACCTTTATTTAACCAGGTAGGCCAGTTGAGAACACCTTTATTTAACCAGGTAGGCTAGTTGAGAACACCTTTATTTAACCAGGTAGGCTAGTTGAGAACACCTTTATTTAACCAGGTAGGCTAGTTGAGAACACCTTTATTTAACCAGGTAGGCTAGTTGAGAACACCTTTATTTAACCAGGTAGACTAGTTGAGAACACCTTTATTTAACCAGGTAGGCTAGTTGAGAACACCTTTATTTAACCAGGTAGGCCAGTTGAGAACACCTTTATTTAACCAGGGAGGCTAGTTGAGAACACCTTTATTTAACCAGGTAGGCTAGTTGAGAACACCTTTATTTAACCAGGTAGGCTAGTTGAGAACACCTTTATTTAACCAGGTAGGCTAGTTGAGAACACCTTTATTTAACCAGGTAGGCTAGTTGAGAACACCTTTATTTAACCAGGTAGGCTAGTTGAGAACACCTTTATTTAACCAGGTAGGCTAGTTGAGAACACCTTTATTTAACCAGGTAGGCTAGTTGAGAACACCTTTATTTAACCAGGTAGGCTAGTTGAGAACACCTTTATTTAACCAGGTAGGCTAGTTGAGAACACCTTTATTTAACCAGGTAGACTAGTTGAGAACACCTTTATTTAACCAGGTAGGCTAGTTGAGAACACCTTTATTTAACCAGGTAGGCTAGTTGAGAACACCTTTATTTAACCAGGTAGGCTAGTTGAGAACAAGTTCTCATTTGCAACTGCGACCTGGCCAAGATAAGGCATAGCAGTGTGAACAGACAACACAGAGTTACACATGGAGTAAACAATTAACAAGTCAATAACACAGTAGAAAAAAAGGGGAGTCTATATACATTGTGTGCAAAAGGCATGAGAAGGTAGGCGAATAATTACAATTATGCAGATTAACACTGGAGTGATAAATGATCAGATGGTTATGTACAGGTAGAGATATTGGTGTGCAAAAGAGCAGAAAAATAAATAAATAAAAACAGTATGGGGATGAGGTAGGTGAAAATGGGTGGGCTATTTACCAATAGACTATGTACAGCTGCAGCGATCGGTTAGCTGCTCAGATAGCAGATGTTTGAAGTTGGTGAGGGAGATAAAAGTCTCTTTGCAATTCGTTCCAGTCACAGGCAGCAGAGAACTGGAACGAAAGGCGGCCAAATGAGGTGTTGGCTTTAGGGATGATCAGTGAGATACACCTGCTGGAGCGCGTGCTACGGATGGGTGTTGCCATCGTAACCAGTGAACTGAGATAAGGCGGAGCTTTACCTAGCATGGACTTGTAGATGACCTGGAGCCAGTGGGTCTGGCGACGAATATGTAGCGAGGGCCAGCCGACTAGAGCATACAAGTCACAGTGGTGGGTGGTATAAGGTGCTTTAGTGACAAAACGGATGGCACTGTGATAAACTGCATCCAGTTTGCTGAGTAGAGTGTTGGAAGCAATTTTGTAGATGACATCGCCGAAGTCGAGGATCGGTAGGATAGTCAGTTTTACTAGGGTAAGTTTGGCGGCGTGAGTGAAGGAGGCTTTGTTGCGGAATAGAAAGCCGACTCTTGATTTGATTTTCGATTGGAGATGTTTGATATGGGTCTGGAAGGAGAGTTTAGAGTCTATCCAGACACCTAGGTACTTATAGATGTCCACATATTCAAGGTCGGAACCATCCAGGGTGGTGATGCTGGTCAGGCGTGCGGGTGCAGGCAGCGAACGGTTGAAAAGCATGCATTTGGTTTTACTAGCGTTTAAGAGCAGTTGGAGGCCACGGAAGGAGTGCTGTATGGCATTGAAGCTCGTTTGGAGGTTAGATAGCACAGTGTCCAAGGACGGGCCGGAAGTATATAGAATGGTAGAGGTGAGTATCAGGGAATCGCCCGCAGCATGAGAAACATCATTGATATATACAGAGAAAAGAGTCGGCTCGAGAATTGAACCCTGTTGCACCCCCATAGAGACTGCCAGAGGACCGGACAGCATGCCCTCCGATTTGACACACTGAACTCTGTCTGCAAAGTAATTGGTGAACCAGGCAAGGCAGTCATCCAAAAAACCGAGGCTACTGAGTCTGCCGATAAGAATACGGTGATTGACAGAGTCGAAAGCCTTGGCAAGGTCTATGAAGACGGCTGCACAGTACTGTCTTTTATCGATGGCGGTTATAATATCGTTTAGTACCTTGAGCGTGGCTGAGGTACACCCGTGACCGGCTCGGAAACCAGATTGCACAGCGGAGAAGGTACGGTGGGATTCGAGATGGTCAGTGACCTGTTTGTTGACTTGGCTTTCGAAGACCTTAGATAGGCAGGGCAGGATGGATATAGGTCTGTAACAGTAGTGCGTGTAATGCACGTATAAACTTCCGTCCCCATAATTTTTTCCGTAGCCTGATGTCCCAGTAGAATGTAGTTTAGTTGTGGAGTTAGGGAGCAGTTATTTTTTTATCCAAACAGATTTTTACCCAATCCCTAAACTTAACTATCAAGTTGTTTTTAGTTTAAACCCTATCCCAAATGTTAACCATTCGTAATTAATGCCTAAATGTAACCTTTGAATATAGAACTTTATGTACAAGTGTATGATTGTGAAATGAGAATATGAGAGCCTGATAGTCAAATTAGTATAGAGATACAGTGGGGCAAAAAATGATTTAGTCAACCTTGTGAAGACTTACAGAAAACATTTGACCTCTGTCATTGCCAACAAAGGTCAAATTATACCGTGTCTTCAGAAAGTTTTTAAACCCCTTTATTTATTCCACAATTTGTTGTGTTACAGCCTGAACATAACATTATATTTATAAATAATGATAATTCACCCATCTACACACAATACTCCATAATTACAAAGTGAAAACCTTTATTTTTTTTATTTTTTTGTTTGCAATTGTATTTAAAATTAAATACAGAAATATCTTATTTACATAGTGAATACATGTTTGAATCACATTTGGTCGTGATTACAGCTATGAGTCTTTCTGGGTAAACTTGAGAGCTTTGCACACCTGGATTGTACAATATTTCTTCAAGCTCTGTCAAGTTGTTTGTTAATCATCGCTAGACAACCATTTTCAAGTCTTGCCATAGATTTTCAAGCCATTTTAAGTCAAAACTGTAACTATGCAACATTCAATCGCATCTTTGTAAGCAGCTCCAGTGTATATTTGGCCTTGTGTTTAAGTTTTTTGTCCTGATGAAAGGTGAAATTGTCTCCCAGTAGTCTTTTGGAAAGCAGACTGAACCAGGTTTTCCTCTGGGATTTTGCTTGTGCTTAGTTCTATGATGTTTATTTTTCTGCATAAAAACTCCTTAGTCCTTGCCGATGACAATCATACCCATAACATGATGCAGCCACCACCATGCTTAAAAATATGACGAGTGCTATTCAGTGATGTGTTGGATTTGCCACAAACATAACACTTTGTATTCATGACATAGAGTTCATTTCTTGCCACAGTTTTTGCAGTTTTACTTTAGTGCCTTTTTAAGAACAGGATTCATGTTTTGGAATATTTTTTATTCTATACAGGCTTCCTTCTTTTCACTCTGTCATTTATGTTCGTGTTGTGGAGTAACTACAATGTTGTTGATCCATCCTCAGTGTTCTCCTATCACAGCCATTAAACTCTGTAACTGTTTAAATGTCACCATTGGCCTCATGGTTAAATCTCTGAGCAGTTTCCTTCCTCTCCGGCAACTGAGTTAGGAAGGTCTCCTGTATCTTTGTAATGACTGGGTGTATTGATACACCATCCAACGTCTAAATATTAACTTCCCCATGATCAAAGGGATATATTCAATGTCTGTTTGTTTTTTTACCCCTCCACCAATAGGTACCCTTCTTTTCGAGGCATTGGAAAACCTCCCTGGTCTTTGTGGTTGAATCTGTGTTTGAAATTCACTGCTCCACTAAGGGACCTTACAGATAATTGTATGTGTGGGGATCAGAGATGAGGTAGTCATGAGAAAATCATGTTAAACACTATTATTGCACACAGTGAGTCCATGCAACATTAACTTATTTCTGCTTGCCATAACAAAGGGGTTGATTACTTATTGACTCAAGACATTTAAGCTTTTAATTTCTTATTCATTTGTAAAACTGCAAAGCGTATCCAGCAATGTTTACTTTTTGACCTTCTACTGTGTGCTGTGTTCTTACATACTCTGTCCGTCATGCTGAGTGGTTTTAACTGCAGGTCACTAAAATCAGGTCTTTACAACTGGAGCCTGGCCCTGCCTGTCCCTTTGGCCCACCTGTCATTCACCTGCCGGAGCACTTAGACAGAGAGAGAGAGAGAAAGACAGAGAAAGAGAGAGTGAAAAAGAGAAATAGAGACAGAGAGAGAGAGAGACAGACAGGGAGAGAGAGAGAGAAAGAGAGAGAGAGAGAGAGGACACTGGTCTTTGATCGAAAGGGGGCTGTGCTGATAAAAGCCTTATTGCCAGTACAAACAGGCCCGTCCAAAAAGTGTTGGCTACTACATGGTTTTAAACAGCACAAAAAGAGCACAGAGGGGAGAGAAATGCTAATCATGTCATTTAAGAATGATGGACTGTCGTTTCTCTTTGCTTATTTGAGCTGTTGCCATAATAACGACTTGGCCTTTTACCAAATAGGGCTATCTTCTGTATACCACCTCTACCTTGTCACAACACAACTGATTGGCTCAAACGCAATAAGAAGGAATGAAATTACCCCAAATTACTTTTTAACAAGGCACACCTTTTCATTGAAATGAATTCCAGGTGACTACCTTATGAAACTGGTTGAGAGAATTCCAAAGGTGTGCAAAGCTGTCATCAAGGCAAAGGGTGGCTACTTTGAAAGGGTGGCTACTATGTATAACACTTTTTTGGTTACTACGTGATTCCATATGTGTTATTTCATAGTTCTGATGTCTTCACTATTTTTCTACAATGTAGAAAAATGGTAAAAATAAAGAAAAACCCTTGAATGAGTCGAAACCTTTGATGGGTACTGTATATTAACCATGTTCTTGTTCAGCCCAGAATGCCTCAACGTCGACCTCTATATCGTAGTTTCATCAGAATGCCCCAACGTCGACCTCTATATTGTGGTTTCATCATAATGCCCCAACGTCGACCTCTATATCGTAGTGTCATCATAATGCCCCAACGTCGACCTCTATATCGTAGTTTCATCAGAATGCCCCAACGTCGACCTCTATATCGTAGTTTCATCATAATGCCCCAACGTCGACCTCTATATCGTGGTGTCATCAGAATGCCTCAACGTCGACCTCTATATTGTGGTTTCATCATAATGCCCCAACGTCGACCTCTATATCGTGGTGTCATCAGAATGCCTCAACGTCGACCTCTATATCGTGGTGTCATCAGAATGCCCCAACGTCGACCTCTATATCGTGGTTTCATCAGTGTTCCCCAACGTTGACCTCTATATCGTGGTTTCATCAGGGTTCCCCAACGTTGACCTCTATATCGTGGTTTCATCAGGGTTCCCCAACGTTGACCTCTATATCGTAGTTACATCAGAATGCCCCAACGTCGGCCTCTATATCGTAGTTACATCAGAATGCCCCAACGTCGGCCTCTATATCGCAGTTACATCAGAATGCCTCAACGTCGGCCTCTATATCGTAGTTACATCAGAATGCCTCAACGTCGGCCTCTATATCGTAGTTACATCAGAATGCCCCAACGTCGACCTCTATATCGTAGTTACATCATAATGCCCCAACGTCGACCTCTATATCGTAGTTTCATCAGGGTTCCCCAACGTCGACCTCTATATCGTGGTGTCATCAGAATGCCCCAACGTCGACCTCTATATCGTGGTGTCATCAGAATGCCCCAACGTCGACCTCTATATTGTGGTGTCATCAGAATGCCCCAACGTCGACCTCTATATCGTGGTGTCATCAGAATGCCCCAACGTCGACCTCTATATCG
>NW_027258400.1:32500-47500 GCF_045791955.1 Oncorhynchus clarkii lewisi
ATGGGGCTGACACAATACAATGTAGCTGCCAGAATACGAAGCCTTACTTAGTTGCCAGCTTAGGCTATTTCATAAAAGTGTCTTGTCCATATGGATAATGGTGCCAGAGGCCAAATGTGCTATTTTTTTTTTTTTTTTCTCTACCGTCTCTTATGACCGAAAAAACTCTTCTGGACATTAGAACAATGATTATTCACCTCAAACTCTTAAAAGGATATGCTGTTTTGTCGAGACAAGGCCCACATCCCTGTCATCCTGAAGAAAAGATGGAGAAAAAGGGTGAGGAGGGCGGATTCGCCGACGAGTAGGTAAACCACCACTATCCTCTGTATTATTGGCCAACGTGCAAAACTGTAATATCTTATGTTTCACCGAGAAGTGGCTGAACAACGACACAGATAATATAGAGCTGGCTGTATTCTCCATGCATCGGCAGGACAGAGCAGCTATGTCTGGTAAGAAGGGGCAGGGGTGTGTGTCTATTTGTTAGTAACTGCTGGTGAGCGATGTCTAATGTAAAAGAAGTCTCGAGGTATTGCTCGCCTGAGGTACCATACCTCATGATAAGGTGTAGACCACACTAACTACCAAGAGAGTTTTCATCTATATTATTCGTAGCCGTCTATTTACAACCACAAACCGATGCTGGGCACTAACATCGCACTCAACAAGCTGTAATAAAGCCATTGGCAAAGAAGAAAATGCTCATCCAGAAGTGGCGCTCCTCGTGGCCGGGGACTTTAATGCAGGAAAACTTAAACCCGTTTTACCTCCTTTCTACCAGCATGTCACATGTGCAACCAGAGGAAAAAAACTCTAGATCACCTTTACTCCACACACAGGGACGCATACAAAGCTCTCCCTCGCCCTCCATTTGGCAAATCTGACCATAATTCTTCCTCGCAATTCCCGCTTTCAAGCAAAAACTAAAGCAGGAAGTAGCAGTGACTCGCTCAATACAGAAGTGGTCAGATGACGCGGATGCTACGCTACAGGACTGTTTTGCTAGCACAGACTGGAATGTTCCCGGGATTCATCCAATGGCATTGAGGAGTACCACCTCAGTCACCGGCTTCATCAATAAGTATGTCGATGTCGTCCCCACAGTGACCAACCAGAAGCCATAGATTACAGGGAACATCTGCACCGACCTGAAGGCTAGAGCTGCCACTTTCAAGGAGCAGGGACACTAATCCAGACTCTTATAAAAAAGCCCTCAGACGAACGGTTGTACAGGACTAAGATTTAATCCTACTGTACCGGCTCTGACGCTCGTCGGATGTGGCAGGGTTTAAAAACTATTACGGACTACAAAGGCAAACCCAGCCATGAGTTGACCTGTGATGAGAGCCTACCAGACGAGCTAAATGCTTTTTATACCAGCTTCGAGACAACCAACACTGAAGCATTTATGAGAGCACCAGCTGTTCCGGACGACTGTGTGATCACGCTCTCCTTAGCCAATCTGAGCAAGACCTTAAAACAGGTCAGCATTCACAAAGCCGTGGGGCCAGAAGGATGATAAAGAATGTGCGGACTAACTGGCAAGTGTCTTCATTGACATTTTCAACCTCTCCCTGACCAAGTCTGTAATACCTGCATGTTTCAAACAGACCACCATAGTCCCTTAGCCCAAGAAAGCGAAGGTAACCTGCGTAAATGACTACCGCCCCGTGGAACTCACGTCAGTAGCCATGAAGTGCTTTGAAAGGCTGGTCATGGCTCACATCAACACCATCATGCCGGATACTCTAGACCACTCCAATTTGCATACCGCCCCAACAGATCCAGAGAATAGAGATCTCTATTGCACTCCACACTGCCCTTTCCTACCTGGACAAAAGGAACACCTACGTGAGAATGCTATTCATTGACTACAGCTCAGCGTTCAACACCATAGTGCCCTCAAAGTTCATCACTAAGCTAAGGATGCTGGGACAAAACACCTCCCTCTGCAACTGGAACCTGGACTACCTGACATGGCCGCCCCCAGGTCATAAGGGTAGGCAACAACACATCTGCCACGCAGATCCTCAACACTGGGGTCCCTCAGGGTTTTGTGCTTATTCCCCTCCTGTACTACCTGTTCACTCACGACTGTGATGCCAAACTACAACACCATAATTACATTTGCTGACGACACAACAGTGGCAGGCCTGATCACTGATAATGATGAGACAGCCTATAGGGAGGAGGTCAGAGACCTGGCAGTGTGTTGGCAGGACAACAACCTATTACTCAAAGTGAGCAAGACAATGGAGCTGATCATGGACTACAGGAAAATGCGGGCCGAACAGGCCCCCATTAGCATTGATGGGGCTGAAGTGGAGAAGGTTTAGAGTTTCAAGTTCCTTTGTATCCATATCATTCATCGTCCAAACACAGCAAGACAGTCGTGGAGTGAGCACGACAATACCTTTTCCCCCTCAAGAGACTGAAAAGATTTGGCATGGGTCCCCTGATCCTCAAAAAATTATACAGATGCACCATCGAGTCTGCTCGTCATCTGAACATAAGGCGCTACAGAGGGTAGTGCGTACAGCCCAGTACATCACTGGGGCCAAGCTTCCTGACATCCAGGACCTCTATACCAGGCGGTGTCAGAGGAAGGCCCAAAATTGTTTTAAAGACTCCAGTCACCTAAGTCATAGAGTGTTCTCTCTGCTACCACACTGCAAGCAATACCGTAGTGCCAAGTCCAGGGACAAAAGGCTCCTTAACAGCGTCAATCCCTAAGCCATAAGACTGCTGAACAATTCATCAAATGACCCCCCTCCCTTTGTTGTATATTATCTATGCATAACCACTTTACAAATTACATTGACTAACCTGCTCCCCCGCACATTGACTCTGTACCGGTACCCCCTGTATATAGCCTCCACATTGACTCTGTACCAGTACGCCCCTGTACATAGCCTCCACATTGACTCTGTACCGGTACCCCCCTGTATATAGCCTCCACATTGACTCTGTACCGGTACCCCCCTGTATATAGCCTCCACATTGACTCTGTACCGGTACCCCCTGTATATAGCCTCCACATTGACTCTGTACCGGTACCCCCTGTATATAGCCTCCACATTGACTCTGTACCAGTACCCCCTGTATATAGCCTCCACATTGACTCTGTACCGGTACCCCCCTGTATATAGCCTCCACATTGACTCTGTACCGGTACCCCCCTGTATATAGCCTCCACATTGACTCTATACCGGTACCCCCTGTATATAGCCTCCACATTGACTATGCACCGGTACCCCCTGTATATAGCCTCCACATTGACTCTGTACCGGTACCCCCTGTATATAGCCTCCACATTGACTCTGTACCGGTACCCCCTGTATATAGCCTCCACATTGACTCTGTACTGGTACCCCCTGTATATAGCCTCCACATTGACTATGTACCGTAATACCCTGTATATAGCCTCCACCTTGACTCTGTACCGTAATACCCTGTATATAGCCTCCTCATTGTCTCTGTACCGTAATACCCGGTATATAGCCTCTACATTGTCTCTGTACCGTAATACCCTGTATATAGCCTCCACATTTACTCTGTACCGTAATAACCTGAATATAGCCTTGATATTGTTATGTAATTTTCGTGTGTTATTTATTTTTTATTAACTCTATTTGTTGAACTGTATTGTTGTTTAAGGACTTGTAGGTAAGCATTTCACCCGTAAGGTGTTGTATTAGGTGCATGCGATAAATAAGATTTGATTTGACGTTTTAATGATGTTTACAGAGTTTGGGTGTAAACTGTAAAATAAATATGATCATACATAGTGACAGTACAATATTGGTATTGTTTCATGTAACTGTCGACAGATATTTTTCTCCTGCAAAAACACCGTTCAAATGTGTGCAGACTCGTTACCACTTAGCCTTCACGCACGATGTGATTTAGTACCCGTCTGTAAACAACAGAAAGTGGTCTAACTTCACTTAACTATGAAAGTATTCGGAATTGTTTCATGTTGAGAGCTCTTAATCCAGCTAAGAATATCAATAATATAAACTAGTATTATTGCATCCCGCTAGATTCTCCTGTTTCATTATACGCTATACTACAAGTGCAGCTGTGAGTTTCACAGTCACAGGAAATAAATCAAATACAATTTTATTTGTCACAAACACCATGGTTAGCAGATGTTTAATGCGAGTGTAGCGAAATGCTTGTGCTTCTAGTTTCCGACCGTCTATTTCCTTTGTCTGGGTAGGCCAGAAAATGTGACATGCTACTCCCTATGCAAATGTAGGGTCTGAAACCTGACACTTCAAGTCAGCTCAGCTGGGAGAGCGGGAGCAGAGAGAAGGGGCTTTCTTGCACTGTAATACATGATGTTTACAGAGCGCTTTGTACACTAAAATGTCATATGGAACCAGTCCAGAACTGCTCAGTCTACCAAATAGGGAACTTAACATCTACGAGATTTTAAAGTAGTAAAGTCAAGAATAATCATGTTATATTCCCATTTATTCTGCTGAGCAAGGCACATTATTTGCTTGTTAAAAACACACATTAGATGGATTTCAATCCCTCTGTGATTTAAGTATGGTGTGAGGGGACTGGAGCGTTTGAAAAGTATACTGGTTATACTTCTGTATTTAATATGGGCCTGGCTTTTAGTTACTATAAACAAAGGAAGGTAATGTTGTTGCTCAACTCTTTCATTTTTAATAAGCAAACATTTGTTACATCCCCAAATGGAAATGAATGACGAGCATACATTAGGTATATGTATGGGCTTGCATGGATTTATTTTTTCTCATTTGCCACTAACTCTAAAAACACATGGTCCATTAGGTAGTGGTGGATCATGCTATGAATGTTTACACTATCTATGGTATTCACAACCTCCAAAAGCAAATGGATACTTTTGTCATAACTGCAGCAACAGAATTTATGGAGTGAGTTGCCCTTTTAATTAGTGCTGTCCCTAGATTATGGAGTGTGTTGCCCTTTTAATTGGTGTGGTCCCTAGATTATGGAGTGGGTTGCCCTTTTAATTAGTTTCTGTAGATTATGGAGTGGGTTGCCCTTTTAATTAGTGCTGTCCCTAGATTGGGGAGTGGGTTGCCCTTTTAATTAGTGCTGTCCCTAGATTAGGGAGTGTGTTGCCCTTTTAATTAGTGCTGTCCCTAGATTAGGGAGTATGTTGCCCTTTTAATTTGTTTCTGTAGATTATGGAGTGAGTTGCCCTTTTAATTAGTGTGGTCCCTAGATTATGGAGTGAGTTGCCCTTTTAATTAGTGCTGTCCCTAGATTAGAGAGTGTGTTGCCCTTTTAATTAGTGCTGTCCCTAGATTATGGAGTGTGTTGCCCTTTTAATTAGTTTCTGTAGATTATGGAGTGTGTTGCCCTTTTAATTAGTGCTGTCCCTAGATTAGGGAGTGTGTTGCCCTTTTAATTAGTGCTGTCCCTAGATTAGGGAGTATGTTGCCCTTTTAATTAGTTTCTGTAGATTATGGAGTGGGTTGCCCTTTTAATTAGTGCTGTCCCTAGATTGGGGAGTGGGTTGCCCTTTTAATTAGTGCTGTCCCTAGATTAGGGAGTGTGTTGCCCTTTTAATTAGTGCTGTCCCTAGATTAGGGAGTATGTTGCCCTTTTAATTTGTTTCTGTAGATTATGGAGTGAGTTGCCCTTTTAATTAGTGTGGTCCCTAGATTATGGAGTGAGTTGCCCTTTTAATTAGTGCTGTCCCTAGATTATGGAGTTGGTTGCCCTTTTAATTAGTTTCTGTAGATTATGGAGTGTGTTGCCCTTTTAATTAGTGCTGTCCCTAGATTATGGAGTGGGTTGCCCTTTTAATTAGTGTTGTTTTTAGATTATGGAGTGTGCATAACCCACTAGAGTTTGGGCTGGGTATTTCAACATCTCAGAGACAAAGATGCAGAAAGAGCCGGCTCTATTTTCTAGCGAGGATGGATCTGCTGTGCTCCACAGGTTGCGTCCCATTAATTAACACACCCTCGACTGAACCATAAATCACTCCTCAGTGCTTCTTCCTGTCTGAGAACAGGACCTAGCTTCCGCTTTGGATGCTTTTTCTCTCTCTCTCTCACAATATATCTCTCTGTCTCTCTCTGTCTCTCTCTCTCTGTCTCTCTCTGTCTCTCTCTCTCTGTCTCTCTCTGTCTCTCTCTGTCTCTCTCTCTCTGTCTCTCTCTGTCTCTCTCTCTCTGTCTCTCTCTGTCTCTCTCTGTCTCTCTCTCTCTGTCTCTCTCTGTTTCTTTCTCTCTCCTTTCAATTCAATTCAATTTGCTATATTGGCATGACGTAACATTGTACATATTGCCAAAGCTTATTTTGTATATTTACCATATGAAAATAATAGTAATCAAAATTGTCAACAATTACCAAGGGTAACAACAATAACCAAGGGTCAATATAACCATACATTGAACAATAACAATAAGCAGACAGTAGAGGACATGTGCAGGTTGATTGGTCTGTCAGACACTGTCCCTCATCTTATGACAGGCAGCAATGTAGTGTGCTGCCAACCCACAGCTCTCTGCGTCCACCCCCAACAGGACGGGCAGCCTACTCTCATCAGAGAGGTCTTTGAAACCTTGATTAAGAGTTTCACATTTGGGGAAATGACACTCTAATTGTTTTATATATATTTTTTTTTTTAAATAGTCAGGAAATGCAGCTCCGTCTCAGGTTCTGCTGTTGTGCAGTGGTTGCACAGCCTTTCCTCTACAGGGAGCCAGGTTTTCCTGTGTCTACCCTTCTCAATGGCAAGGCTGTGCTCACTGAGCCTGTACTTTGTCAAGGTTTTGATCAGTAACCATGATCAACTAGTTAGCCACGGTGTACCAGGGCCAGATAGCACTGCATTTTGCTTTGTGCTTGTGTTTCCCAATAAGTAATGTCGTTTTGTTTTGACCTTGTTGTAATGTGTTTTATTCTGATTGATTGGATGTTCTGGTCCTGAGGCTTCAGTGTGTTAGTAGAACAGGTTTGTGAACTCAGCCCCAGGACCAGCTGGATGAGGGGACTGAGGCTTCAGTGTGTTAGTAGAACAGGTTTGTGAACTCAGCCCCAGGACCAGCTGGATGAGGGGACTGAGGCTTCAGTGTGTTAGTAGAACAGGTTTGTGAACTCAGCCCCAGGACCAGCTAGATGAGGGGACTGAGGCTTCAGTGTGTTAGTAGAACAGGTTTGTGAACTCAGCCCCAGGACCAGCTGGATGAGGGGACTGAGGCTTCAGTGTGTTAGTAGAACAGGTTTGTGAACTCAGCCCCAGGACCAGCTGGATGAGGGGACTGAGGCTTCAGTGTGTTAGTAGAACAGGTTTGTGAACTCAGCCCCAGGACCAGCTAGATGAGGGGACTGAGGCTTCAGTGTGTTAGTAGAACAGGTTAGTGAACTCAGCCCCAGGACCAGCTGGATGAGCGGACTGAGGCTTCAGTGTGTTAGTAGAACAGGTTAGTGAACTCAGCCCCAGGACCAGCTGGATGAGGGGACTGAGGCTTCAGTGTGCTAGTAGAACAGGTTAGTGAACTCAGCCCCAGGACCAGCTGGATGAGGGGACTGATGCTTCAGTGTGTTAGTAGAACAGGTTTGTGAACTCAGCCCCAGGACCAGCTAGATGAGGGGACTCTTTTCTTTGCTCAGCTCTCGGCATTGCAGGGCTTGGTAGTGATATGAGAGGGGGTCAGTGTATTTTAGATGTGTCCAAAACGTAATTGCTATTTTTTGAGTTTTTACTATTAGTGGTATTGGCATAATTCTGCCCTGCATGCATTGTTTGTAGTTTTCCTCTGGACATGTAGGAGACTCTTACAGAACTCTGCATGCAGGGTTTCAATGGGGTGTATGTCCCATTTGATGAAATCTTGTTTTGTAACTGGACCCCACACCTCGCTGCCATGAAGTGCAATTGGTTCAATGACACATTCAATTAGTTTTAGCCACATTTTAATAGGTATTTCAATTTGAATTAGCTTTTTAATGGCGTAGAATGCCCTGCGTGCTTTCTCTCTCAGCTCATTCACTGCCTCATTAAGGTGTCCAGTTGAGTTTATTTTTAAACCTAAGTAATTGTAGTATCTATCTATCTATCTATCTATCCATCTCTCTCTCTCTCTCTCTCTCTCTCTCTCTCTCACACACAGTCTCAATCTCCCTGTCTCACAAGCTCTCTCTCTCACAATCTCTCTCTCTCACAATCACTCTCTCACAATCTCTCTCTCTCTCTCTCTCACTGCAGTTCTCCTCTCTCTCTCGCTCTCTCTGCAGTTCTCCTCTCTCTCTCTCTCTCTCTCTCTGTCTCTCTCTCTCTCAATTCAATTCAATTCAAGGGGCTTTATTGGCATGGGAAACATGTGTTAACATTGCCAAAGCAAGTGAGGTAGATAATATTCAAAAGTGAAATAAACAATAGAAATTAACAGTAAACATTACAAATACAGAAGTTTCAAAACAATAAAGACATTACATTAATTAATACAGTGTTTTAACAATGTACAAATGGTTAAAGGACACAAGATAAAATAAATAAGCATAAATATGGTCACAAATCTTGCTGCTGTGATGGCACACTGTGGAATTTCACCCAGTAGATATGGGAGTTTATCTATCTATCTATCTATCTATCTATCTATCTATCTATCTATCTACTCTCTAATATGGTCATACATCTATCTATCTATCTATCTATCTACTCTCTCTCTCTCTCTCTCTCTCTCTCTCTCTCTCTCTCTCTCTCTCTCACACTCTCTCTCTCTCTCTCATCTCTCTCTCTATCTCTCTCTCTCTCTCTCTCTCTCTCTCTCTCTCTCTCACACACACATCTCTCTCTCTCTCTATCTACAGCTTGAAAATAAGAAGAGCTACAGCTTGACATTTTAAATTGTGAATGGAGATCAGAATGTTTACTATCTCTCTATTTCTTAAACAAATATACTCCTTCTCTCCACCATGCGTTGTCTCCCACATCATTCCCTTAGACAAATAATTAATTTGGAAGGGCTTATACTTCGTCTTAATTTTCTTATATGACAATGACACTGAAATGCCATTTTCTGTCATATCTTTTTAAACACTAACACTAGCTCTGCACATGGAAGATCTGAAAATTCTGTTCAGTCTGCTTTTATGATTAATATAGCTAGACTTTTGCTAACCTCCTACTTTTTATTGTGTTGAATATTAAATCTGGAAGATGTGAAAGGGAGAGCAGACAGTGCAGTATATATATATATAGTAGATTCAGACTTTGTCTTTGGTGATCTAAAGGTTGGCGCTGTTCGCTCGGTCCCTATTGGAGAATAGTTGAAGGTCAACGTGAGAAGCAGACATGGTTGGTCCGTCAGCACTTGGACGACAGAGAGAGTTTACTCGACCTTATAGCTCAGCAAGTCAGGCAGCCCACGGACACGCTCTGTTGGCCTTGTGCTTCAGGCAGGAAACACACACACAGACGCAGGAGTACCTACACTGAACTACACTGCGGCCATTTAACCAAACTAAAACACACTGGAGACTAATTCCTTGTCAGCCTACTTTTTTAGCTCTTAAATGTATTTGATTGTTTCCAATCACAACCCTTTTTTTTCAACCCTAATCATTCCTTGTTGCCATAGAAATAAGAAACACCATAAATAAACATTACATCGATAACAACGTGGTCTCTCGCCACTGAATCATAACGAGCCTGTTACTATGGCGCTACAGGAAGTCTTCCTCAGCAACGAGCGGAGGCCTCAAATTTCCATATTTAATTTCTCGGCGGCAGCGATTCGGGGGACAGGTCCTGATGTGTGTGTGTGTGTGTGTGTGTGTGTGTGTGTGTGTGTGTGTGTGTGTGTGTGTGTGTGTGTGTGTGTGTGTGTGTGTGTGTGTGTGTGTGTGTGAGCGTCTGCCTTTGCATGAGCATGTGTGACAGGTCCTGATGTGACCCTATTGTAACATCTGACACAGAGCATGGTTATTATTTTACCTGACCTGCCCAGACGGCATCTTTCCTCCAATTAATTAGCAGATCCTCAGGTGATCATAGCTCACAGTGAAACATTCACAATTACTTAGCACCACACAATTACTTAGCACTACACAAACACTGAGCACGACACACAGGTTGAATCCCATTAACACACCCTCAACTGAAGGGTTGGGACTACCAATCACTGGGACTACCAATCACTGGGACTACCAATCACTGGGACTACCAATCACTGGGACTACCAATCACTGGGACTACCAATCACTGGGACTACCAATCACTGGGACTACCAATCACTGGGACTACCAATCACTGGGACTACCAATCACTGGGACTACCAATCACTGGGACTACCAATCACTCCTCAATGCTTCTTCCTGTCTTAGAGCAGGGCCTAGCTTCCGCTTCGGATGCTTTTTCTTCCTCTCACAATCTATCTCTACCTATTATCTCTCTCTCACTCGGCCCATTATCTCTCTCTCTCTCTCTATACCTATTATCTCTCTCTCTCTACCTATTATCTCTCTCTCTCTACCTAGTATCCATCTCTCTCTCTACCTAATATCTCTCTCTCTACCCATTATCTCTCTCTCTACCCATTATCTCTCTCTCTACCTAGTATCCCTCTCTCTCTCTACCTAATATCTCTCTCTCTACCCATTATCTCTCTCTCTACCCATTATCTCTCTCGCTCTCTCTCTCTCTATCCATGATCTCTCTATCTACCCATTATCTCTCTCTCACTCGGCCCATTATCTCTCTCTCTCTCTCTATACCTATTATCTCTCTCTCTCTACCTATTATCTCTCTCTCTCTACCTAGTATCCATCTCTCTCTCTACCTAATATCTCTCTCTCTACCCATTATCTCTCTCTCTACCCATTATCTCTCTCTCTACCTAGTATCCCTCTCTCTCTCTACCTAATATCTCTCTCTCTACCCATTATCTCTCTCTCTACCCATTATCTCTCTCGCTCTCTCTCTCTCTATCCATGATCTCTCTATCTACCCATTATCTCTCTCTCACTCGGCCCATTATCTCTGTCTCTCTCTCTCTACCTATTATCTCTCTCTCTCTACCAATTATCTCTCTCTCTACCTAGTATCCCTCTCTCTCTCTACCTAATATCTCTCTCTCTACCCATTATCTCTCTCTACCCATTATCTCTCTCGCTCTCTCTCTCTCTATCCATGATCTCTCTATCTACCCATTATCTCTCTCTCACTCAGCCCATTATCTCTGTCTCTCTCTCTCTACCTATTATCTCTCTCTCTCTACCCATTATCTCTCTCTCTACCTAGTATCCCTCTCTCTCTCTACCTAATATCTCTCTCTCTACCCATTATCTCTCTCTCTACCCATTATCTCTCTCGCTCTCTCTCTCTCTATCCATGATCTCTCTATCTACCCATTATCTCTCTCTACCCATTATCTCTCTCTCCCTACCCATTATCTATCTCTCGCTCTCTACACATTATCTCTCTCTCTCTACCCATTATCTCTCTCTCTACCTATTATCTCTCTCTCTACCCAGTATCTCTCTCTCTACCCATTATCTCTCGCTCTACCTATTATCTCTCGATCTACCCATTATCTCTATCTACCTATTATCTCTCTCTACCTATTATCTCTCGCTTTACCCATTATCTCTCTATCTACCCATTATCTCTCTATCTACCCATTATCTCTCTCTCTCTACCCATTCTCTCTCTCTACCCATTATCTCTCTCTCTACCTATTATCTCTCTCTCTACCCATTATCTCTCGCTCTACCTATTATCTCTCGATCTACCCATTATCTCTCTCTACCCATTCTCTCTCTCTACCCATTATCTCTCTCTCTACCTATTATCTCTCTATCTACCCATTATCTCTCTCTCTCTCTCTCTACTTATTATCTCTCTCTCTCTACCCATTATCTCTCTGTCTCTCTCTACCTATTATCTCTCTCTCTACCTATTATCTCTCTCTCAGTCTTCCAGCATGTTGACAGTTCAAACTGACCCTCCGTGTGGGCGGACGGGCATATATGTGTCTAGGCTGAAAAAACACTATCATACCCTGTTGCAGTTAAACTAATCTCTTAATTAAAGTACAGGCCCTAAGCAGAACACGTTTATTTCCTATTTAAGTGATAATTAACATGTAGGGGAGGCGGCTCATTTGAATATTTTGAGCTGTGGTGAGAGTGTCATTCCAGTTTATTAAATGTGTTGTGTTATGAGCCAAACCTCTTAAGGATCCGCCCCTTTCTTCAATTTTCGGCTAATATGACATACCCAAATCTAACTGCCTGTAGCTCAGGACCTAAAATGACATACCCAAATCTAACTGCCTGTAGCTCAGGACCTAAAATGACATACCCAAATCTAACTGCCTGTAGCTCAGGACCTAAAATGACATACCCAAATCTAACTGCCTGTAGCTCAGGACCTAAAATGACCTACCCAAATCTAACTGCCTGTAGCTCAGGACCTAAAATGACATACCCAAATCTAACTGCCTGTAGCTCAGGACCTAAAATGACCTACCCAAATCTAACTGCCTGTAGCTCAGGACATAAAATGACCTACCCAAATCTAACTGCCTGTAGCTCAGGACATAAAATGACATACCCATATCTAACTGCCTGTAGCTCAGGAACTGAAGCAAGGATATGCATATTCTTGGTACCATTTGAATTGGAAACACTTCGAAGTTTGTGGAAATGTGAAATTATTGTAGAAGAATGTAACTCATTAGATCTGGTAGGGTTAATACAAAGAAAAAATATGCGTTTTTTGTAAAAAATAAATAAATGGTTCCATCATCTTTGAAACGCAAGAGACACAATTTAGATTGAGTCCACTAGATGGCAGCAGTCTATGTGCAACGTTTTAGATTGATCCAATGAACCATTGCATATCTGTTCAAAATGTTGTATCAAGACTGCCCAAATGCGCCTATTTGGTTTATTCATACATTTTCAAGTTCATAACTGTGCACTCTCCTCAAACAATAGCGTGGTATTGTTTCACTGTAATGGCTACTGTAAACTGGACATTGTAGTTCATTTAAGCTTTCTGCCCATATTAGACATATCTTTGTTCTGGGAAATTTTCTAAATTTTCTAATGCTAATCACATTAGCCTATATCAGCTCAACCGTCCCGCGGGGGACCCACCGATCCTTTAGAGGATGTTAAATATGACTAGACAAAGTCACGTGTCTTCTGTTTACAAAACAATAAATTAAAACCTTTGGAATTCTGTTTGTCTAACAGGCCTGGGAGTGATTCATTCAAATAAATATTGTTTCCAGCCACTCTAATCTGAGGCCTGATGTGTTGGTTATCAAACATGTGTGTCTGTGTGGGAGTGTGTGTTTTTTGTCTTTCTGAGTGTGTCTAGATGTGTGAGTGTGTGTGTGTGTGTTATTGTGTTTAACCCATACTGTTCCCAGAGGCCTGTATATTATCTGTGTGTGTGTTATAGTGCAGCAGATTGGAGAGAATATTGAACCCTTCTTCCAACATCCTGGACCCTTGGTGGTTTCTAACCTCTCCTAATGGGAAAATTATGGATGTTTTCAATTGTAGGTTATCTCACAGCCTGATTGCTTTTATTGAGTCCCATTCCTCTTTAATGAGTCTGTAATGTGGAAGCTGATTACGTAAAAGTGAGCTGTTTATCTGTACCCTCAATAAACATGAAACCTCAGCACCCCGGCTGGGTATACTATGCAGCATATTCAGCCAAGGTAAATCTCTCTCTCTCTCTCAAGCAGATGTTTGCTGTACCAGACTTCTTCTATCGTTGATCACTCAGGAGAGAAGAAGCAGGTTTATGGCTTTTGATTAAAGCTTCAATTTGGGATCTGGTTCAATCTGCTGAATGGTCATTTCAATTATTGATGCCTGTAGATTCTTCAAGAATATAACTTATAAATGTCCAAGTGCTTAGCACAAGTGTCTTACCTTAGTGCTGTCAGCTGTTAACCAAAACAAGTGGCTTCCATTTTCCTGAAAAACAAATCCCCTGGCTGGACACAGATCGTTATGAAAAGGCCTTCAACAGACTGGTGGTTTGTATCATCATAATATGAAGATAGGTTATATTCCAGTACAGTCTAAAGGGGAAGGGAGGTGGCATTGAAATCTACACTGAGTGTACAAAATATTAAGAACACCCGCCTAATATGGCCGCAATTCATCGGGGTCATGGACTCTACAAGGTGTTGAAAGCGTTCCACAGGGATGCTGGCCCATGTTGACTCCAACGCTTCCCACAGTTGTGTCAAGTTGTCTGGGTGTCCTTTAGGTGGTGGACCATTCTTGATACACACTGGAAACTGTTGAATGTGAAAAACCCAGCAGCGTTTCAGTTCTGGACACAAACCGGTGCGTCTGGTACCTACTACCATACCTCGTTCAACGACACACATACACAATACATGTCTCCATTGTCTCAAGGCTTAAAAATCCTTCTATATTAATCTTCCCCTTCATCTACACTGATTGAAGTGGATTTAATAATTTACTTCAACAAGGGATCATAGCCAGGTCAGTCTATGGGCCGTTCTTAATGTTTTGCCCACTCAGTGTATATTGGAGAATAATGAATGATGTTGGGTCTAGGTTGTGTATATAGAAAGGTTTTTATAGGTTTGGGGGGAAGTTTTCTCTAGATGCTGATCTTGGATCAGTTTGGTGTTTTCCAGCTAATGATTGAGGTTAGGATTGGGGGGGGGGGGGGAAGCTGATCCTAGGTCTGTCCCTAGGGGAAACTGATCCTAGATCTGTACCTAGGGGAAGCTGATCCTAGGTCTGTCCCTAGGCGAAACTGATCCTAGGTCTGTCCCTAGGGGAAACTGATCCTAGATCTGTACCTAGGGGAAACTGATCCTAGGTCTGTACCTAGGGGAAGCTGATCCTAGATCGGTACCTAGCGGAAGCTGATCCTAGATCTGTACCTAGGGGAAGCTGATCCTAGATCTGTACCTAGGGGAAATCGTTCTGAGAATGCACAAACGTGAACAAACTTGCGCAGTCCTGCACGGA
>NW_027258400.1:50000-60000 GCF_045791955.1 Oncorhynchus clarkii lewisi
ACCCATAACAGTCCTCTATCAGACCCATAACAGACCCCTAACAGACCCATAACAGTCCCCTATCAGACCCATAACAGACCCCTAACAGACCCATAACAGCCTGTTGTGACTGCCTGGCTCCTTCCCCTATCAGACCCATAACAGCCTGCTGTGACTGCCTGGCTCCTTCCCCTATCAGACCCATAACAGTCTGCTGTGACTGCCTGGCTCCTTCCCCTATCAGACCCATAACAGCCTGCTGTGACTGCCTGGCTCCTTCCCCTATCAGACCCATAACAGTCTGTTGTGACTGTCTGGCTCCTTCCCCTATCAGACCCATAACAGTCCTCTATCAGACCCATAACAGTCCTCTAACAGACCCATAACAGCCTGCTGTGACTGCCTGGCTCCTTCCCCTATCAGACCCATAACAGACTGCTGTGACTGCCTGGCTCCTTCCCCTATCAGACACATAACAGTCCTCTATCAGACCCATAACAGTCCTCTAACAGACCCCTAACAGCCTGCTGTGACTGCCTGGCTCCTTCCCCTATCAGACACATAACAGTCCTCTATCAGACCCTTAACAGTCCTCTAACAGACCCATAACAGTCTGCTGTGACTGCCTGGCTCCTTCCCCTATCAGACCCATTACAGTATGTTGTGACTGCCTGGCTCCTTCCCCTAACAGACCCATAACAGTCCTATATCAGACCAATAACAGTCCTCTAACAGAGCCATAACAGTCTGTTGTGACTGCCTGGCTCCTTCCCCTATCAGACCCATAACAGTCTGCTGTGACTGCCTGGCTCCTTCCCCTATCTGACCCATAACAATCCTCTAACAGACCCATAACAGTCCCCTAACAGACCCATAACAATCCCCTAACAGACCCATAACAGTCTCCTAACAGACCCATAACAGTCCCCTAACAGACCCATAACAGACCCATAACAGTCCCCTAGAAGTCCCATAACAGTCCCCTAGCAGACCCATAACAGTCCCCTAGCAGACCCATAACAGTCCCCTAGCAGACCCATAACAGTCCCCTAGCAGACCCATAACAGTCCCCTAAAAGACCCATAACAGCCTGTTGTGACTGCCTGACTCCTTCCCCTATCAGACCCATAACAGTCCTCTATCAGACCCATAACAGACCCCTAACAGACCCATAACAGTCCCCTATCAGACCCATAACAGACCCCTAACAGACCCATAACAGCCTGTTGTGACTGCCTGGCTCCTTCCCCTATCAGACCCATAACAGTCCTGCTATCAGCTCCTTCCCCTATCAGACCCATAACAGTCCATAACAGTCCCCTATCAGACCCATAACAGCCTGCTGTGACCCCTATCAGACCCATAACAGCCTGTTGTGACTGCCTGGCTCCTTCCCCTATCAGACCCATAACAGCCTGCTGTGACTGCCTGGCTCCTTCCCCTATCAGACACATAACAGTCCTGTATCAGACCCATAACAGTCCTCTAACAGACCCCTAACAGCCTGCTGTGACTGCCTGGCTCCTTCCCCTATCAGACACATACCAGTCCTCTATCAGACCCATAACAGTCCTCTAACAGACCCATAACAGTCCTCTAACAGACCCATAACAGTCCTCTAACAGACCCATAACAGTCCTCTATCAGACCCATAACAGTCCTCTAACAGACCCATAACAGTCTGCTGTGACTGCCTGGCTCCTTCCCCTATCAGACCCATAACAGTCTGCTGTGACTGCCTGGCTCCTTCCCCTATCAGACCCATAACAGCCTGCTGTGACTGCCTGGCTCCTTCCCCTATCAGACCCATAACAGTCTGCTGTGACTGCCTGGCTCCTTCCCCTATCAGACCCATAACAGTCCTCTATCAGACCCATAACAGTCCTCTAACAGACCCATAACAGCCTGCTGTGACTGCCTGGCTCCTTCCCCTATCAGACCCATAACAGTCTGTTGTGACTGCCTGGCTCCTAACAGTCCCCTATCAGACCCATAACAGCCTGCTGTGACTGCCTGGCTCCTTCCCCTATCAGACAGACATAACAGTAACAGACCCTAACAGTCCCCTATCAGACCCATAACAGTCCCCTAACAGACCCATAACAGCCTGTTGTGACTGCCTGGCTCCTTCCCCTATCAGACCCATAACAGTCCTCTATCAGACCCATAACAGTCATAACAGTCCCCTATCAGACCCATAACAGTCCCTAACAGACCCCTACAGCCTGCAGACAGACACATAACAGTCCTCTATCAGACCCTTAACAGTCCTCTAATAGACCCATAACAGTCTGCTGTGACTGCATTGGCTCCTTCCCCTATCAGACCCATTACAGTATGTTGTGACTGCCTGGCTCCTTCCCCTATCAGACCCATTACAGTCTGTTGTGACTGCCTGGCTCCTTCCCCTAACAGACCCATAACAGTCCTATATCAGACCAATAACAGTCCTCTAACAGAGCCATAACAGTCTGTTGTGACTGCCTGGCTCCTTCCCCTATCAGACCCATAACAGTCTGCTGTGACTGCCTGGCTCCTTCCCCTATCAGACCCATAACAATCCTCTAACAGACCCATAACAGTCCCCTAACAGACCCATAACAATCCCCTAACAGACCCATAACAGTCCCCTAGCAGACCCATAACAGTCCCCTAACAGACCCATAACAGACCCATAACAGTCCCCTTGAAGTCCCATAACAGTCCCCTAGCAGACCCATAACAGTCCCCTAGCAGACCCATAACAGTCCCCTAGCAGACCCATAACAGTCCCCTAGCAGACCCATAACAGTCCCCTAAAAGACCCATAACAGCCTGTTGTGACTGCCTGACTCCTTCCCCTATCAGACCCATAACAGTCCTCTATCAGACCCATAACAGACCCCTAACATACCCATAACAGTCCCCTATCAGACCCATAACAGACCCCTAACAGACCCATAACAGCCTGTTGTGACTGCCTGGCTCCTTCCCCTATCAGACCCATAACAGTCCTCTATCAGACCCATAACAGACCCCTAACAGACCCATAACAGTCCCCTATCAGACCCATAACAGACCCCTAACAGACCCATAACAGCCTGTTGTGACTGCCTGGCTCCTTCCCCTATCAGACCCATAACAGCCTGCTGTGACTGCCTGGCTCCTTCCCCTATCAGACCCATAACAGTCTGCTGTGACTGCCTGGCTCCTTCCCCTATCAGACCCATAACAGTCTGTTGTGAATGTCTGGCTCCTTCCCCTATCAGACCCTCAACAGTCTGCTGTGAATCAGACCCATAACAGCCTGCTGTGACTGCCTGGCTCCTTCCCCTATCAGACCCATAACAGTCCTCTATCAGACCCATAACAGACCCCTAACAGACCCATAACAGTCCCCTATCAGACCCATAACAGTCCTCTAACAGACCCCTAACAGCCTGCTGTGACTGCCTGGCTCTTTCCCCTATCAGACACATAACAGTCCTCTATCAGACCCTTAACAGTCCTCTAATAGACCCATAACAGTCTGCTGTGACTGCCTGGCTCCTTCCCCTATCAGACCCATTACAGTATGTTGTGACTGCCTGGCTCCTTCCCCTATCAGACCCATTACAGTCTGTTGTGACTGCCTGGCTCCTTCCCCTAACAGACCCATAACAGTCCTATATCAGACCAATAACAGTCCTCTAACAGAGCCATAACAGTCTGTTGTGACTGCCTGGCTCCTTCCCCTATCAGACCCATAACAGTCTGCTGTGACTGCCTGGCTCCTTCCCCTATCAGACCCATAACAATCCTCTAACAGACCCATAACAGTCCCCTAGCAGACCCATAACAGTCCCCTAACAGACCCATAACAGACCCATAACAGTCCCCTTGAAGTCCCATAACAGTCCCCTAGCAGACCCATAACAGTCCCCTAGCAGACCCATAACAGTCCCCTAGCAGACCCATAACAGTCCCCTAGCAGACCCATAACAGTCCCCTAAAAGACCCATAACAGCCTGTTGTGACTGCCTGACTCCTTCCCCTATCAGACCCATAACAGTCCTCTATCAGACCCATAACAGACCCCTAACAGACCCATAACAGTCCCCTATCAGACCCATAACAGACCCCTAACAGACCCATAACAGCCTGTTGTGACTGCCTGGCTCCTTCCCCTATCAGACCCATAACAGTCCTCTATCAGACCCATAACAGACCCCTAACAGACCCATAACAGTCCCCTATCAGACCCATAACAGACCCCTAACAGACCCATAACAGCCTGTTGTGACTGCCTGGCTCCTTCCCCTATCAGACCCATAACAGCATGCTGTGACTGCCTGGCTCCTTCCCCTATCAGACCCATAACAGTCTGCTGTGACTGCCTGGCTCCTTCCCCTATCAGACCCATAACAGTCTGTTGTGACTGTCTGGCTCCTTCCCCTATCAGACCCATAACAGTCTGCTGTGACTGCCTGGCTCCTTCCCCTATCAGACCCATAACAGCCTGCTGTGACTGCCTGGCTCCTTCCCCTATCAGACCCATAACAGTCTGTTGTGACTGTCTGGCTCCTTCCCCTATCAGACCCATAACAGTCCTCTATCAGACCAATAACAGTCCTCTAACAGACCCATAACAGCCTGCTGTGACTGCCTGGCTCGCTCCTTCCCTTCCCCTATCAGACCCATAACAGCCTGCTGTGACTGCCTGGCTCCTTCCCCTATCAGACACATAACAGTCCTCTATCAGACCCATAACAGTCTGCTGTGACTGCCTGGCTCCTTCCCCTATCAGACCCATAACAATCCTCTAACAGACCCATAACAGTCCCCTAACAGACCCATTACAATCCCCTAACAGACCCATAACAGTCCCCTAGCAGACCCATAACAGTCCCCTAACAGACCCATAACAGACCCATAACAGTCCCCTTGAAGTCCCATAACAGTCCCCTAGCAGACCCATAACAGTCCCCTAGCAGACCCATAACAGTCCCCTAGCAGACCCATAACAGTCCCCTAAAAGACCCATAACAGCCTGTTGTGACTGCCTGACTCCTTCCCCTATCAGACCCATAACAGTCCTCTATCAGACCCATAACAGACCCCTAACAGACCCATAACAGTCCCCTATCAGACCCATAACAGACCCCTAACAGACCCATAACAGCCTGTTGTGACTGCCTGGCTCCTTCCCCTATCAGACCCATAACAGTCCTCTATCAGACCCATAACAGACCCCTAACAGACCCATAACAGTCCCCTATCAGACCCATAACAGACCCCTAACAGACCCATAACAGCCTGTTGTGACTGCCTGGCTCCTTCCCCTATCAGACCCATAACAGTCTGTTGTGACTGTCTGGCTCCTTCCACTATCAGACCCATAACAGTCTGCTGTGACTGCCTGGCTCCTTCCCCTATCAGACCCATAACAGCCTGCTGTGACTGCCTGGCTCCTTCCCCTATCAGACCCATAACAGTCTGTTGTGACTGTCTGGCTCCTTCCCCTATCAGACCCATAACAGTCCTCTATCAGACCCATAACAGTCCTCTAACAGACCCATAACAGCCTGCTGTGACTGCCTGGCTCCTTCCCCTATCAGACCCATAACAGTCTGTTGTGACTGCCTGGCTCCTTCCCCTATCAGACCCATAACAGCCTGCTGTGACTGCCTGGCTCCTTCCCCTATCAGACACATAACAGTCCTCTATCAGACCCATAACAGTCCTCTAACAGACCCCTAACAGCCTGCTGTGACTGCCTGGCTCCTTCCCCTATCAGACACATAACAGTCCTCTATCAGACCCATAACAGTCCTCTAACAGACCCATAACAGTCCTCTAACAGACCCTTAACAGTCCTCTAACAGACCCATAACAGTCTGCTGTGACTGCCTGGCTCCTTCCCCTATCAGATGCATTACAGTATGTTGTGACTGCCTGGCTCCTTCCCCTATCAGACCCATTACAGTCTGTTGTGACTGCCTGGCTCCTTCCCCTAACAGACACATAACAGTCCTATATCAGACCAATAACAGTCCTCTAAAAGACCCATAACAGTCTGTTGTGACTGCCTGGCTCCTTCCCCTATCAGACCCATAACAGTCTGCTGTGACTGCCTGGCTCCTTCCCCTATCAGACCCATAACAATCCTCTAACAGACCCATAACAGTCCCCTAACAGACCCATAACAATCCCCTAACAGACCCATAACAGTCCCCTAGCAGACCCATAACAGTCCCCTAACAGACCCATAACAATCCCCTAACAGACCCATAACAGTCCCCTAGCAGACCCATAACAGTCCCCTAGAAGACCCATAACAGTCCCCTAGCAGACCCATAACAGTCCCCTAGCAGACCCATAACAGTCCCCTAAAAGACCCATAAACAGACTCCTTCCCCTATCCCCTAACAGTCCTCTATCAGACCCATAACAGACCCCTAACAGACCCATAACAGTCCCCTATCAGACCCATAACAGACCCCTAACAGACCCATAACAGCCTGTTGTGACTGCCTGGCTCCTTCCCCTATCAGACCCATAACAGTCCTCTATCAGAACCATAACAGACCCCTATCAGACCCATAACAGACCCCTAACAGACCCATAACAGCCTGTTGTGACTGCCTGGCTCCTTCCCCTATCAGACCCATAACAGCCTGCTGTGACTGCCTGGCTCCTTCCCCTATCAGACCCCTAACAGCCTGCTGTGACTGCCTGGCTCCTTCCCCTATCAGACCCATAACAGCCTGCTGTGACTGCCTGGCTCCTTCCCCTATCAGACCCATAACAGTCTGTTGTGACTGTCTGGCTCCTTCCCCTATCAGACCCATAACAGTCCTCTATCAGACCCATAACAGTCCTCTAACAGACCCATAACAGCCTGCTGTGACTGCCTGGCTCCTTCCCCTATCAGACCCATAACAGTCTGTTGTGACTGCCTGGCTCCTTCCCCTATCAGACCCATAACAGTCTGCTGTGACTGCCTGGCTCCTTCCCCTATCAGAAACATAAAAGTCCTCTATCAGACCCATAACAGTCCTCTAACAGACCCCTAACAGCCTGCTGTGACTGCCTGGCTCCTTCCCCTATCAGACACATAACAGTCCTCTATCAGACCCATAACAGTCCTCTAACAGACCCATAACAGTCCTCTAACAGACCCATAACAGTCCTCTATCAGACCCTTAACAGTCCTCTAACAGACCCATAACAGTCTGCTGTGACTGCCTGGCTCCTTCCCCTATCAGACACATTACAGTCTGTTGTGACTGCCTGGCTCCTTCCCCTATCAGACCCATAACAGTCTGCTGTGACTGCCTGGCTCCTTCCCCTATCAGACCCATAACAGTCCTATATAACAGTCCTCTAACAGACCCCTAACACCCATAACAGTCCTCTAACAGACCCATAACAGTCCCTCAGACCCATAACAGTCCTCTAACAGACCCATAACAGCCTGCTGTGACTGCCTGGCTCCTTCCCCTATCAGACCCATAACAGTCTGCTGTGACTGCCTGGCTCCTTCCCCTATCAGACCCATAACAGCCTGCTGTGACTGCCTGGCTCCTTCCCCTATCAGACCCCATAACAGACCCATAACAGTCCTCTCTGTTGTAACAGACCCATAACAGTCTGCTGTGACTGCCTGGCTCCTTCCCCTATCAGACCCATAACAGTCCAGTCCTATCAGACCCATAACAGTCCTCTAACAGACCCATAACAGCCTGCTGTGACTGCCTGGCTCCTTCCCCTATCAGACCCATAACAGTCTGTTGTGACTGCCTGGCTCCTCCCCTCCCCTATCAGAGTCCTCCAGACCCATAACAGCCTGCTGTGACTGCCTGGCTCCTTCCCCTATCAGTCCCATAACAGTCTGCTGTGACTGCCTGGCTCCTTCCCCTACAGACCCATAACAGCCTGCTGTGACTGCCTGGCTCCTTCCCCTATCAGACCCATAACAGTCCTCTAACAGACCCCTAACAGCCTGCTGTGACTGCCTGGCTCCTTCCCCTATCAGACACATAACAGTCCTCTTTCAGACCCATAACAGTCCTCTAACAGACCCATAACAGTCCTCTAACAGACCCACAACAGTCCTCTATCAGACCCATAACAGTCCTCTAACAGACCCATAACAGTCCTCTATCAGACCCATAACAGCCTGCTGTGACTGCCTGGCTCCTTCCCCTATCAGACCCATAACAGTCTGCTGTGACTGCCTGGCTCCTTCCCCTATCAGACCCATAACAGTCCTCTAACAGACCCCTTCAGACCCATAACAGACCCACAACAGTCCTCTATCAGACCCATAACACAGTCTGCTGTGACTGCCTGGCTCCTTCCCCTATCAGACACATAACAGTCCTCTATCAGACCCATAACAGTCCTCTAACAGACCCATAACATTCTGCTGTGACTGCCCGGCTCCTTCCCCTGTCAGACCCATTACAGTATGTTTTGACTGCCTGGCTCCTTCCCCTATCAGACCCATTACAGTCTGTTGTGACTGCCTGGCTCCTTCCCCTAACAGACCCATAACAGTCCTATATCAGACCAATAACAGTCCTCTAACAGACCCATAACAGTCTGTTGTGACTGCCTGGCTCCTTCCCCTATCAGACCCATAACAGTCTGCTGTGACTGCCTGGCTCCTTCCCCTATCAGACCCATAACAGTCTGTTGTGACTGCCTGTCTCCTTCCCCTATCAGACCCATAACAGTCTGTTGTGACTGCCTGGCTCCTTCCCCTATCAGACCCATAACAGTCCTCTATCAGACCCATACCAGCCTGGCTCCTCCCTCTATCAGACCCATAACAGCCTGGCTCCTCCTTCTATCAGACCCATAACAGCCTGCCTCCTCCCTCTATCAGACCCATACCAGCCTGGCTCCTTCCTAATTGACCATCCAAAGCCTTTATTAGTGCTCTATGTTTTATCAGGGCCAGAAGTAGTGCACTATACATTGAATCTGGTCACCATTTGAGATGTTTTCACTAGGGGACCTCCTGTTCCAGCAGACAGTCAGACCCAGAGCTACCCCCCCCCCCCCCCCCCTTCCCATGTGGGACTCAATATTATTTTGGGCTCTGCTCCAAATTAGTTTCATTCATTTCAATTAGTGATGATTGTGTTGAGCATTAGCATAAATCTGTCATTCATGCTGTGTTTGTGTGATTTGTTTAAACAGTTGTTAATCGTCATGGTGAGAAAGGTAAAGACAGACTCCTAGTGGTGCTGTTGTATCTCTGGATGTAGTGTTTGTATGTCTTTATTTTTATTATACCTTTATTTAACTAGGCAAGTCAGTTAAAGAACAAATTCTTATTTTCAATGACAGCCTAGGAATAGTGGGGTAACTGGTCTAGGAACAGTGGGTTAACTGGTCTAGGAACAGTGGGTTAACTGGTCTAGGAACAGTGGGTTAACTGGTCTAGGAACAGTGGGTTAACTGCCTGTTCAGGGGCCAGAACAACAGATTGGTACCTTATCAGCTCGGGGGTTTGAACTTGCAACCTTCCGGTTACTAGTCCAACGCTCTAACCACTAGGCTGACCTGAGTGATGATGAGGGGGTCTGACCTGAGTGACGATGGGGGGGTCTGACCTTAGTGACGATGGGGGGTATGACCTGAATGACGATGAGGGGGTCTGACCTGAGTGACGATGAGGGGATCTGACGTGAGTGACGATGGGGAGGTCTGACCTGAGTGACGATGGGGGGTCTGACCTGAGTGACGATGAGGGGGTCTGACCTGAGTGACGATGAGGGGATCTGACCTGAGTGAAGATGGGGGGGTCTGACCTGAGTGACGATGGGGAGGTCTGACCTGAGTGACGATGGGGGGGGTCTGACCTGAGTGACGATGAGGGGGTCTGACCTGAGTGACGAAGAGGGGGTCTGACCTGAGTGACAATGAGGGGGTCTGACCTGAGTGACGATTAGGGGGTCTGACCTGAGTGACGATGAGGGGGTCTGACCTGAGTGACGATGAGGGGGTCTGACCTGAGTGACGATGGGGGGGTCTGACCTGAGTGACGATG
>NW_027258400.1:65000-75000 GCF_045791955.1 Oncorhynchus clarkii lewisi
CTACTTTTACTATTCAAAAAGTTGTACTAAAAAAATGTACACTTCTGTACTGTGCTTGACTAGGCTGATCTTATCAAATGTATTTATGTAGCCCTTCTTACATCAGCTGATATCTCAAAGTGCAGAAACCCAGCCTAAAACCCCAAACAGCAAACAATGCAGGTGTAGAAGTGAGGTGGCTAGGAAAAACTCCCTAGAAAGGCCAAAACCTAGGAAGAAACCTAGAGAGGAACCAGGCTATGAGGGGTGGCCAGTCCTCTTCTGGCTGTGCCGGGTGGAGATGATAACAGAACATGGCAAAGATGTTCAAATGTTCATAAATGACCAGCATGGTCAAATAATAATAATCACAGTGAACAGGTCAGGGTTCCATAGCTGCAGGCAGAACAGTTGAAACTGTAGCAGCAGCACGGCCAGGTGGACTGGGGATAGCAAGGAGTCATCATGTCAGGTTGTCCTGAGGCATGGTCCCACAGCTCAAGTCCTCTGAGAGAGAGAAAGAAAGAAAGAGAGAAAGAGAGAATTAGAGAGAGCATTCTTCAATTCACACAGGACACTGGATAAGACAGGAGAAATACTCCAGATATAACAGATTACTAACCCCCCGAAACATAAACTACTTCAGCTTAAATACTGGAGGCTGACAGGAGGGGTCAGGAGACACTGTGGCCCCATCCGATGATACCCCCGGACAGGGCCAAACAGGAAGTATATAACCCCACCCACTTTGCCAAAGCACAGCCCCCACACCACTAGAGGAATATCTTCAACCACCAACTTACCATCCTGAGACAAGGCCTAGTATAGCCCACAAAGATCTCCGCGACGACACAACCCAAGGGGGGACGCCAACCCAGATAGGAAGACCACGTCAGTGACTCAACCCACTCAAGTGACGCACCCCTCCTAGGGACGGCATGGAAGAGCACCAGTAATCCAGTGACTCAGCCCCTGTAATATGGTTAGAGGCAGAGAATTCCAGTGGAAACTACACTCAATCATATGACCCACTGAAGCCAGACTACACTCAATCATATGACCCACTGAAGAGATGAGTCTTCAGTAAAGACTTAAAGGTTGAGAACGAGTCTGCATCTCTGACATAGGTAGGCAGACCGTTCCATAAAAATGGAGCTCTATAGGAGAAAGCCCTGCCTACAGCTGTTTGCTTAGAAATTCTAGGGACAATTAGGAGGCCTGCGTCTTGTGACCGTAGCGTACGTGTAGGTATGTACGGCAGGACCAAATCAGAGAGATAGGTAGGAGCAAGCCCATGTAAGTTTGTATAAGTTTGTGATTGCATAGGGAGTCCAAATTGCCCACACGGGTTATCCACTAACTGTCATGTCTTGTCATGTTATGTCTTGTTCCTGTTCTTTCTCTTCACTCTGTCTCCCTCTGCTGGTCGTATTAGGTTACCTTCTCTTTCTCTCCTCCTCCAGCTGTTCCTCATCTCCTCTAACTACCTTGTTCACCCTTTTCCCACCTGTTCCCTTTTTCCCTCTGATTAGGTCTCTATTTCTCTCTCTGTTCCTGCTTCTTTCTTTGTCAGATTCTCGTTTGAGTTTCTCATGCCAGAAACAAACTATCGTCTCGTTTGCTTCACCCTTGTCCTGTCCCGTCCTGTCGGAATCCGCCTGGCAAGTGCATCCTGTACTCAGCTAACTGTCTTGTCGTTTGTACTGTGTCCAGTTCATCTGATGCTACGTGAGATCAGGTACCACTGTTCCTCTACGACCCGCGCCTACCCAGAGAGACCTGCAGCCTGTCGCCGCTAACCCAGCTATTCTCCTCTGCTGCTAAGAAGGGGGCTTTTTTGTAATTATCAGAAGGACTTTTTGTTTCATTTGTCGCCCTCTCTGCGGGTTGTCTATTTTTCCATTATCTACATCTGAAGAGGATCTATGTCTTCCCTGTGTTTACATTAAAAGACTCTGTTTTTGTTAAACCGCTTTTGGGTCCTCACTCAAGTGCACAACAGAAGAATCTGACCAAGATGGACCCAGCGACTCCGGATCCTTTCCACTCAGCCGTCGAGATCCAGGGAGCGATGCTAGACAGACACGAGGAGGAATTGTCTGCTGCTCGACATGCCGTTGAGACCCTGGCCGCCCAAGTCTCCGACCTCACAAGACAGATTCACCATCTCCGCCTCGATCCACCGGCCACTTCCAGGGCTTCCGAAAATCCGGAGCCCAGAATCAATAACCCGCCGTGTTACTCTGGGGAGCCCACTGAATGCCGCTCGTTCCTCACTCAGTGTGATGTTGTGTTTTCTCTCCAGCCCAACACTTACTCCAGGAGCACAGCTCGTATCGCCTACGTCATATCTCTCCTTACTGGACGGGCTCGTGAGTGGGGCACGGCAATCTGGGAGGCGAGGGCTGAGTATACTAACCAGTATCAGGACTTTAAGGAGGAGATGATACGGGTTTTTGACCGTCCTGTTTTTGGGGAGGAAGCTTCCAGGGCCCTGTCTTCCCTATGTCAAGGTAATTGATCCATAACAGATTACTCTATTGAATTTCGCACTCTTGCTGCCTCCAGTGACTGGAACTAGCCGGCTTTGCTCGCCCGTTTTCTGGAGGGTCTCCGCGCGGAGGTTAAGGATGAGATTCTCTCCCGGGAGGTTCCTTCCAGCGTGGATTCCTTGATTGAACTCGCTATTCGCATAGAGCGACGGTTTGATCTTCGTCGCCGAGCTCGTGGAAAGGAGCTCGCGTTCTCCGTTGCCCCCCTCTCCGCATCACTACCATCTTCCTCCGCCGGCTCGGGTTCTGAGCCTATGCAGCTGGGGGGTATCCGCATCTCGGCTAAGGAGAAGTAACGGAGAATCACCAACCGCCTCTGTCTCTATTGCGGTTCCGCTGGTCATTTTGTCACTTCATGCCCAGTAAAAGCCAGAGCTCATCAGTAAGAGGAGGGCTACTGGTGAGCGCTACAACTCTGGTCTCTCCTTCAAGATCCTGCACTACCTTTTTGGTCCATCTCCGCTGGACCGGTTCGTCAGCTTCCTGCAGTGCCTTGATAGACTCTGGGGCGGAGGGCTGTTTTATGGACGAGACCTGGGCTCGGGAACATGACATTCCTCTCAGACAGTTAAGGGATCCCACGGCCTTGTTCGCTTTGGATGGTAGTTCTCTCCCCAGGATTCAGCGTGAAACGCTACCTTTAACCCTCACTGTCTCTGTTAATCATAGCGAAACCATTTCTTTTTTAATTTTTCGTTCACCTTTTACACCTGTTGTTTTGGGCCATCCCTGGCTAGTTCGTCATAATCCTTCTATTAATTGGTCTAGTAATTCTATCCTCTCCTCGAACGTCTCTTGTCATGTGAAATGTTTAATGTCTGCTATCCCTCCTGTTTCCTCTGTCTCTTCTTCACAGGAGGAGCCTGGTGATTTGACGGGGGTGCCGGAGGAGTATCACGATCTGCGCACGGTGTTCAGTCGGTCCAGGGCCACCTCTCTTCCTCCGCACCGGTCGTATGATTGTAGTATTGATCTCCTTCCGGGAACCACTCCCCCCCGGGGTAGACTATACTCTCTGTCGGCTCCCGAACGTAAGGCTCTCGAAGATTATTTGTCTGTAGCTCTCGACGCTGGTACCATAGTCCCCTCCTCCTCTCCCGCCGGAGCAGGGTTTTTTTTTGTTCAGAAGAAGGACGGGTCCCTGCGCCCCTGCATAGATTATCGAGGGCTGAATGACATAACAGTTAAGAATCGTTATCCGCTCCCTCTTATGTCTTCAGCCTTCGAGATCCTGCAGGGAGCCAGGTTTTTCACTAAGTTGGACCTTCGTAACGCTTACCATCTCGTGCGCATCAGGGAGGGGGACGAGTGGAGAACGGCGTTTAACACTCCATTAGGGCACTTTGAATACCGGGTTCTTCCTTTCGGCCTCAAACGCTCCAGCTGTCTTTCAGGCATTAGTAAATGACGTCCTGAGAGACATGCTGAACATCTTTGTTTTCGTTTACATTGACGATATCCTGATTTTTTCACCGTCACTCCAGATTCATGTTCAGCACGTTCGACGCGTCCTCCAGCGCCTTTTAGAGAATTGTCTTTATGTGAAGGCTGAGAAGTGCACTTTTCATGCCTCCTCCGTCACATTTCTCGGTTCTGTTATTTCCGCTGAAGGCATTAAGATGGATCCCGCTAAGGTCCAAGCTATCATTAATTGGCCAGTTCCTAAATCACGCGTCGAGCTGCAGCGCTTTCTCGGCTTCGCCAATTTCTATCGTCGTTTCATCCGTAATTTCGGTCAGGTGGCAGCTCCCCTCACAGCCCTTACTTCTGTCAAGACGTGCTTTAAGTGGTCCGTTTCCGCCCAGGGAGCTTTTGATCTTCTCAAGAATCGTTTTACATCCGCACCTATCCTTGTTACACCTGACATCTCTAGACAGTTCGTTGTCGAGGTTGACGCGTCAGAGGTAGGGGGGAAGACAGTTATTCTTACGGTTGTCGATAGGTTCTCTAAGGCGCCTCATTTTATTCCCCTCGCTAAGCTCCCTTCTGCTAAAGAAACGGCACAAATCATCATCGAGAATGTTTTCAGAATTGATGGCCTTCCGTCAGACGTCGTTTCGGACAGGGGCCCGCAGTTCACGTCTCAATTTTGGAGGGAGTTTTGCCGTTTGATTGGGGCTTCCGTCAGTCTCTCGTCCGGCTTCCACCCTCAGTCTAACGGTCAAGCCGAACGGGCCAATCAGACTGTTGGTCGCATCTTACACAGCCTTTCTTTTCGTAACCCTGCGTCTTGGTCAGAACAGCTCCCCTGGGCAGAATACGCCCACAACTCGCTTCCTTCGTCTGCGACCGGTCTATCTCTTTTTCAGAGTAGCCTCGGGTACCAACCTCCGCTGTTCTCGTCTCAGCTTGCCGAGTCCTGCGTCCCCTCCGCTCAGGCTTTTGTCCAACGTTGTGAGCGCACCTGGAAGGGGCTCAGGTCTGCACTTTGCCGTTATAGGGCGCAGACTGTGAGAGCCGCTAATAAGCGTAGAACTAAGAGTCCTAGATATTGTCGCGGTCAGAGAGTATGGCTCTCCACTCAAAACCTTCCCCTTAAGACAGCTTCTCGCAAGTTGACCCCGCGGTTCATTGGTCCGTTCCGTATTTCTCAGATCATTAATCCTGTCGCGGTGCGACTTCTTCTCCCGCTATATCTTCGTCGCATCCACCCGGTCTTCCATGTCTCTTGTGTTAAGCCCGTTCTTCGCGCCCCCGCTTGTCCCCCCCCCCCCATCCTTGTCGAGGGCGCACCTATCTACAGGGTCCGTAAGATTTTGGACATGCGTCCTCGGGGCCGTGGTCATCAGTTCCTAGTGGATTGGGAGGGGTACGGTCCTGAGGAAAGGAGTTGGGTTCCCTCTCGGGACGTGCTGGACCGTTCGCTGATCGATGATTTCCTCCGTTGCCGCCATGTTTCCTCCTCGAGTGCGCCAGGGGGCGCTCGTTGAGTGGGGGGTACTGTCATGTCTTGTCATGTTATGTCTTGTTCCTGTTGTTTCTCTTCACTCTGTCTCCCTCTGCTGGTCCTATTAGGTTACCTTCTCTTTCTCTCCTCATCCAGCTGTTCCTCATCTCCTCTAACTAGCTTGTTCACCCTTTTCCCACCTGTTCCCTTTTTCCCTCTGATTAGGTCTCTATTTCTCTCTCTGTTCCTGCTTCTTTCTTTGTCAGATTCTCGTTTGAGTTTCTCATGCCAGAAACAAACTATCGTCTTGCCGCCTGGCAAGTGCATCCTGTACTCAGCTAACTGTCTTGTCGTTTGTACTGTGTCCAGTTCATCTGATGCTACGTGAGATCAGGTACCACTGTTCCTCTACGACCCGCGCCTACCCAGAGAGACCTGCAGCCTGTCGCCGCTAACCCAGCTATTCTCCTCTGCTGCTAAGAAGGGGGCTTTTTTGTAATTATCAGAAGGACTTTTTGTTTCATTTGTCGCCCTCTCTGCGGGTTGTCTATTTTTCCATTATCTACATCTGAAGAGGATCTATGTCTTCCCTGTGTTTACATTAAAAGACTCTGTTTTTGTTAAACCGCTTTTGGGTCCTCACTCAAGTGCACAACAGAAGAATCTGACCAAGATGGACCCAGCGACTCCGGATCCTTTCCACTCAGCCGTCGAGATCCAGGGAGCGATGCTAGACAGACACGAGGAGGAATTGTCTGCTGCTCGACATGCCGTTGAGACCCTGGCCGCCCAAGTCTCCGACCTCACAAGACAGATTCACCATCTCCGCCTCGATCCACCGGCCACTTCCAGGGCTTCCGAAAATCCGGAGCCCAGAATCAATAACCCGCCGTGTTACTCTGGGGAGCCCACTGAATGCCGCTCGTTCCTCACTCAGTGTGATGTTGTGTTTTCTCTCCAGCCCAACACTTACTCCAGGAGCACAGCTCGTATCGCCTACGTCATATCTCTCCTTACTGGACGGGCTCGTGAGTGGGGCACGGCAATCTGGGAGGCGAGGGCTGAGTATACTAACCAGTATCAGGACTTTAAGGAGGAGATGATACGGGTTTTTGACCGTCCTGTTTTTGGGGAGGAAGCTTCCAGGGCCCTGTCTTCCCTATGTCAAGGTAATTGATCCATAACAGATTACTCTATTGAGTTTCGCACTCTTGCTGCCTCCAGTGACTGGAACTAGCCGGCTTTGCTCGCCCGTTTTCTGGAGGGTCTCCGCGCGGAGGTTAAGGATGAGATTCTCTCCCGGGAGGTTCCTTCCAGCGTGGATTCCTTGATTGAACTCGCTATTCGCATAGAGCGACGGTTTGATCTTCGTCGCCGAGCTCGTGGAAAGGAGCTCGCGTTCTCCGTTGCCCCCCTCTCCGCATCACTACCATCTTCCTCCGCCGGCTCGGGTTCTGAGCCTATGCAGCTGGGGGGTATCCGCATCTCGGCTAAGGAGAAGTAACGGAGAATCACCAACCGCCTCTGTCTCTATTGCGGTTCCGCTGGTCATTTTGTCACTTCATGCCCAGTAAAAGCCAGAGCTCATCAGTAAGAGGAGGGCTACTGGTGAGCGCTACAACTCTGGTCTCTCCTTCAAGATCCTGCACTACCTTTTTGGTCCATCTCCGCTGGACCGGTTCGTCAGCTTCCTGCAGTGCCTTGATAGACTCTGGGGCGGAGGGCTGTTTTATGGACGAGACCTGGGCTCGGGAACATGACATTCCTCTCAGACAGTTAAGGGATCCCACGGCCTTGTTCGCTTTGGATGGTAGTTCTCTCCCCAGGATTCAGCGTGAAACGCTACCTTTAACCCTCACTGTCTCTGTTAATCATAGCGAAACCATTTCTTTTTTAATTTTTCGTTCACCTTTTACACCTGTTGTTTTGGGCCATCCCTGGCTAGTTCGTCATAATCCTTCTATTAATTGGTCTAGTAATTCTATCCTCTCCTCGAACGTCTCTTGTCATGTGAAATGTTTAATGTCTGCTATCCCTCCTGTTTCCTCTGTCTCTTCTTCACAGGAGGAGCCTGGTGATTTGACGGGGGTGCCGGAGGAGTATCACGATCTGCGCACGGTGTTCAGTCGGTCCAGGGCCACCTCTCTTCCTCCGCACCGGTCGTATGATTGTAGTATTGATCTCCTTCCGGGAACCACTCCCCCCCGGGGTAGACTATACTCTCTGTCGGCTCCCGAACGTAAGGCTCTCGAAGATTATTTGTCTGTAGCTCTCGACGCTGGTACCATAGTCCCCTCCTCCTCTCCCGCCGGAGCAGGGTTTTTTTTTGTTCAGAAGAAGGACGGGTCCCTGCGCCCCTGCATAGATTATCGAGGGCTGAATGACATAACAGTTAAGAATCGTTATCCGCTCCCTCTTATGTCTTCAGCCTTCGAGATCCTGCAGGGAGCCAGGTTTTTCACTAAGTTGGACCTTCGTAACGCTTACCATCTCGTGCGCATCGGGGAGGGGGACGAGTGGAGAACGGCGTTTAACACTCCATTAGGGCACTTTGAATACCGGGTTCTTCCTTTCGGCCTCAAACGCTCCAGCTGTCTTTCAGGCATTAGTAAATGACGTCCTGAGAGACATGCTGAACATCTTTGTTTTCGTTTACATTGACGATATCCTGATTTTTTCACCGTCACTCCAGATTCATGTTCAGCACGTTCGACGCGTCCTCCAGCGCCTTTTAGAGAATTGTCTTTATGTGAAGGCTGAGAAGTGCACTTTTCATGCCTCCTCCGTCACATTTCTCGGTTCTGTTATTTCCGCTGAAGGCATTAAGATGGATCCCGCTAAGGTCCAAGCTATCATTAATTGGCCAGTTCCTAAATCACGCGTCGAGCTGCAGCGCTTTCTCGGCTTCGCCAATTTCTATCGTCGTTTCATCCGTAATTTCGGTCAGGTGGCAGCTCCCCTCACAGCCCTTACTTCTGTCAAGACGTGCTTTAAGTGGTCCGTTTCCGCCCAGGGAGCTTTTGATCTTCTCAAGAATCGTTTTACATCCGCACCTATCCTTGTTACACCTGACATCTCTAGACAGTTCGTTGTCGAGGTTGACGCGTCAGAGGTAGGGGGGAAGACAGTTATTAGGTAGGTTCTCTAAGGCGCCTCATTTTATTCCCCTCGCTAAGCTCCCTTCTGCTAAAGAAACGGCACAAATCATCATCGAGAATGTTTTCAGAATTGATGGCCTTCCGTCAGACGTCGTTTCGGACAGGGGCCCGCAGTTCACGTCTCAATTTTGGAGGGAGTTTTGCCGTTTGATTGGGGCTTCCGTCAGTCTCTCGTCCGGCTTCCACCCTCAGTCTAACGGTCAAGCCGAACGGGCCAATCAGACTGTTGGTCGCATCTTACACAGCCTTTCTTTTCGTAACCCTGCGTCTTGGTCAGAACAGCTCCCCTGGGCAGAATACGCCCACAACTCGCTTCCTTCGTCTGCGACCGGTCTATCTCCTTTTCAGAGTAGCCTCGGGTACCAACCTCCGCTGTTCTCGTCTCAGCTTGCCGAGTCCTGCGTCCCCTCCGCTCAGGCTTTTGTCCAACGTTGTGAGCGCACCTGGAAGGGGGTCAGGTCTGCACTTTGCCGTTATAGGGCGCAGACTGTGAGAGCCGCTAATAAGCGTAGAACTAAGAGTCCTAGATATTGTCGCGGTCAGAGAGTATGGCTCTCCACTCAAAACCTTCCCCTTAAGACAGCTTCTCGCAAGTTGACCCCGCGGTTCATTGGTCCGTTCCGTATTTCTCAGATCATTAATCCTGTCGCGGTGCGACTTCTTCTCCCGCTATATCTTCGTCGCATCCACCCGGTCTTCCATGTCTCTTGTGTTAAGCCCGTTCTTCGCGCCCCCGCTTGTCTCCCCCCCCCATCCTTGTCGAGGGCGCACCTATCTACAGGGTCCGTAAGATTTTGGACATGCGTCCTCGGGGCCGTGGTCATCAGTTCCTAGTGGATTGGGAGGGGTACGGTCCTGAGGAAAGGAGTTGGGTTCCCTCTCGGGACGTGCTGGACCGTTCGCTGATCGATGATTTCCTCCGTTGCCGCCATGTTTCCTCCTCGAGTGCGCCAGGGGGCGCTCGTTGAGTGGGGGGTACTGTCATGTCTTGTCATGTTATGTCTTGTTCCTGTTGTTTCTCTTCACTCTGTCTCCCTCTGCTGGTCCTATTAGGTTACCTTCTCTTTCTCTCCTCATCCAGCTGTTCCTCATCTCCTCTAACTAGCTTGTTCACCCTTTTCCCACCTGTTCCCTTTTTCCCTCTGATTAGGTCTCTATTTCTCTCTCTGTTCCTGCTTCTTTCTTTGTCAGATTCTCGTTTGAGTTTCTCATGCCAGAAACAAACTATCGTCTTGCCGCCTGGCAAGTGCATCCTGTACTCAGCTAACTGTCTTGTCGTTTGTACTGTGTCCAGTTCATCTGATGCTACGTGAGATCAGGTACCACTGTTCCTCTACGACCCGCGCCTACCCAGAGAGACCTGCAGCCTGTCGCCGCTAACCCAGCTATTCTCCTCTGCTGCTAAAAAGGGGGCTTTTTTGTAA